>NC_050580.1:47106271-47371271 GCF_011100635.1 Trichosurus vulpecula | reverse complement strand
AGAAGTAACTGAGCTCAACCTCTTTATTTTCTTGGGCCAAAGTGATTGGTCCAAGGTCACACAGATAATGACAGGGGCAGATCCTCGTGTTATGACAGGTTTTCTAGCTCCATCAGTTTCTTCATCACTTTCTTCTGGACCTGCTCCAGATTACCAATGTTCTTCCTGAAATGTGGCATCCAGAACTCATCCCAATCCTCTGGATGTGAGCTGCCCAGAGTAGATATTACTGTAGCTATTGGTCCCCTCATTCTGGTTGCTCTGCCTCTCTATGTAATCTAGATAGTGCTGGGGTTTTTGTTTAGTAATTTATTTTTTTTTGGTCTACTGTGCCACACTATTGATGTATTGTGAATTTGCAGTCCATCCCTAGTTCCTTTTCTCAGGAATCTCAGGCTAACCAAACCTCCTGTAGCCTGTATTTGCAATTTGTTTACACTCCATACTTAACTTTACATTTATGCCCGTTAAATTTCATCTTTGTTCTAGCCTGATAAGACTTCCTCCCCAAGATTCTGGTGTGTTTTGGATGGGGAATTTCTATGGAATCACATTTAAGTCTTGTCTTGAGCTGACCTCCCTCTGCCCAAAAAGATGGGAATTAATGGTGGAGCCTGAGATAAAACCTCTGCTAGAGATATGATCTCAAGAACCTAGAACTGACCTGGGCAAAAGAAGATTCATCAGGTGGATTTTTCTCAGCATGAGCATCTCAACACCTCACTTTTATGGTCCTTGAATCCAGCCTTTGGAGGAGAAAGGGTACTCTAAAGTCATGGCATGATCTAGGGATGCTGCTCAGATTCACACTACCACCTAAGGAATCCAAATGCCTTATTTGACCTATAAGGACATTTACTACTTGTGTGATGTTGGCCAAATTACTTAATTTCTCTGGGACTTATTTTGCTTTTCTATAAAATGAGTTGGTTGGACTCAATGGTCTTCTGAGGTCCCTCCCAGCTCTAAATTGGTAATCCTATGATTCCATGACTCAATACAATATAATTTCAATCTATTTTCCCTCCAGAATTATCCCTTACTATCCTCCTACACATATCCTTATACTTTTGACAAATGGGATCTACTATATACAATTCTTCCAATGCCCTCAAACTCTTGGTTCATTTGCTCCCCCTCCCTCCCCCTTCCCCTCACTGCTGGTTGTCAAAATGCTACTTAACCTATTGGGTCCAGCTCTAGTACTGCTTCATTTATAAAGTATTCCTGATTTCTTCAACCAGATGTTATCTTTCTCTCTACTGAACCCCACCACCCTTCAACAGTATTTTATTCATCAAGGCCAAAACTAGGAATGCTTGGCCTCCAGGTAGGAGCTTATCCCAGACTGCTATCTGCTAGCTTCAAATTTTAATGAATTGCCTTTGCTAACTCAGCAGTACATTCTGTTATTTTTATAGTACAAATACTGTCAGCACCCTTTAAATTTTATGCCCTGGGTCAAAGCCCTAGTTATCCCATCCTAGTTATGGCTCTGTTATTCATATCTCTCTCATGACAGGTCTTTCCTGTGATCATGATTCTTTGTGCATTTGTCTCTTCCCTTCTACTTGATGGCAAGCTCTTTTAAATCAGGGCCAGTGTCTGATCTTTCCATTCCCTGCCACGCCCTCCAATGTGTCTTTTAGAGACATTGTTAAGGGTACTAGACTTAGGATCAGGAAGATATGAGCTTAACTTTTGCCTTAGATGCTTACTAACCTTGTGACCCTGGCAAGTTACCTAATTCCTTTCAACCTCAGTTTCTTCATTTGTGAAATCAGGATAATAGTAGCACCAACCTCTCAAGGTTGTTATGAGGATCGAATGAGCTAGCTGTAAGGTACTTTGCAAACCTTAAACTATGAAAATTCTGCTTATTTTAATTTTTATTATTGTTATTGTTGTTACTATTATTATTTTATTAGAGTGGATGCTCAATAAATATTCATTGAAATAAACTGGAAATGCCAATTGGAATGGCTCCTGCTTGACAAGTCCAATGAATGTGCTTTTTGAAAGGATACTTGGGCTGCCCTTGGGGGTGGGTAATATAGTGCCTGCAATATACACATAAAAATCACAGCAGAACACAAACATTTTAATCCTCCCACTGGAGCTATCCAGGACCTTAGAAACAAAGCCAGATCCTCCTACAACCTACCAAGTTAATAACCTTGACTTACGCTAGAACTAAATCCAGCCTATTTCAGGTGGCTCTCTTTGGCTGCTAGAAGAGGAGCAGAACGACCCCTGTATTTGTATTTAAGAGAGCTGGGTTCAGGTTTTCTCTCTGATACTTGATGGGTGCCAGGGACATAACTGATTTTTTAGCCTCTATTTCCTCATCTGTAAAAAAGGGATACTATCCACCTTACACAATGGTCAGGAAAGTAAAGTGTGAAGCACTATAGTGAGAGGAATTGTATTATTGCCCTGTTTCTCAGATTAAGATATTGAGACTATGAGAGGCTAGTGACTTGCCTAGGGCTGGAAAACATTTTTCACAAAAGGAAGGGCAGCTCATTCATTTCATTCACCTCCATTAGGGTTTTCTTTCCTTTCTCCTTCAGGATGATTTAAGCTTCTTGAGGGCAAGGCTTTAATTTTGCCTTTGTATCTCCATTGTCTAGTGTGGTGTCTGGCATGTGCCTATCTGTCTGTCTGTCTATCTATCTATCTCTATCCTCCTTCTTTATCTTTCCATTTCTCTATTTGTATCATCTATCTATCTTTCTCTATCATCTCTCTGCCATCTCTTTCCTCCCATCTCTCTATCTTGTTATCTATGTGTCTGTCTGTATCATCTATCTATCTATCTATCTCTATCCTCTCTCTTTATCTTTCCATTTCTCTATTTGTATCATCTATCTATATATCTATCTACCTATCTCTATCTCATGATTTTATTGGTATAGAGAGCTCCTAGTGGGTAAATTCCTTCTACCAATCTAGACCAGCCTGTGATCTAGCTCGCAGTCTTGGAGAGTAGCCTGGGACACTGAAGGGTTAAATCACACACACACACACACACACACACACACACACACACACACACACACACACGCACACGTGTGTGTGTGTGTGTGTGTGCACGTGTGCATGTGTTCATGAACATGAGCATGTGAGTGTGCCCCCGCCCCCTTCTAGGGCCACATAATCCATGTCAAAGGCAGTCACTCCCAGTCTAGCTCCTGATTCACTAGACTACTACCCAAAGTCTATTTCACCATATGGCACATAGTAGTTGTCTAATAAATGATTGCTGAAGTGAATCACTCATGTGATACTTGACAGTGATTCTGTAGCCACTCTACAGAGTAAATCTATGATAAAAAGGGCGGAAAACCCCTTCCTCCACAATGGAGATACCCATTCTGAATATTAGGCATTAAGTCTGCTGGAGATCCAGTATGACCCAGACAGTTGGCTGGCCCACGAAGCTGAATTATCTCAATGATAACAATGAACATAGCTGATTGATGTTGTTACAATGAATCACAGAGGATGAATGCACAGACTTTCAATGGGAACGAGATTTCAGATGGCATGGGCATGTAGCTACAGTAACAAAAAGCAGACACATGTAATGCACTAAATATGTGAATAACAATCCACATGGTTTCTGTAGGTGAAGCGTCAGACTAATAAGATATTAGATTAATAAGATACCCTAGGGATTGTATCTGCTATTTCATTGATATAGGGAAATCCCAGGTGTGGGATGTCTTTCTACCAATACAGGTTGACACCTCCTTTGAAGCTATACTCTTAGGGAGTTGCCACTAAGGGGTTAAGTGACTTCCCTAGGATCATAGAGATGGTAATATACCAGAGGCTAAACTTGAACCTGGGTCTTCATAGCTCCAAGGCCCTGTCTCTATCCATTGTACCAAATTGTCTCTTTATGATACTGTTAGGTTTTTTTTTTTAATGAACGCTTTAACTAAATGATAACATATTGTACGTAGTCCCCCACCTTTTTTTTCTTTTACTGGGTTAAATCATCCCTTCCAAAGTAAACACTTTAAAAATTCTAACAGAGGCTGGAAAACTGAAACTTATTTAAGATAAAACTATTATGAGACTCTGTGCTCCATGAGCTAGGAAATAATCACACTAGCAATGCAAAACATGCAGGCGTATGAATGCTTTCTTAAAACATCTCGTCATAAAATATTGTTTGTATTTTCTGGCTCAGAGGGGAGACATTCTCCACTTAACTACTTTGAACTTTCTCTAGAAAAGTGCTCCATGTGTGAAATATGCTATTATTAATGTATTAGAGAAAGAAAACATGAGGAAAAATGCTGGGGGAAAGCTGGTAGAGGAATCATCTTCATTTCTATTCTTTGCAGATGATTTTGATAGAAAAGATCTGTCTGTTACAATAATACTGACATAAATTGGAGAATTTGGCCAACAATTGGAAGCAGCCTAATTTCATTTTGCTGTGTGTATTTTAATTTGGAAACACTTAGGAATTAAAGGCTTTTATTTGTATTCTGACAGCAAAAACACAGTGATGAAGTCTGACAGAGCTGTAACAAGGGCAAAGCATTCAGGGCTTTTCCCTGGAGTGCTGATATCTAGGTGCTCACTTTCTCTTCATGCCTTGCCATCATCTGCCAGTTTGTGCCACCCATGGATACCCTTTGTTCTTCATGTCCTTGGGCTGCTAGTCCCAGGGTTCTCTCACTGTGATTCTCCCCAATCAGGGCCTGCCTTCTCCTACCCCATCCTCCAGCACACACACTTCCTCTACTTTCACCTCATTCACAGAATTCAGGAATCAGAAACACAGACCAAATTCTAGAAAGAGCATTGGATTTATAGTCAGAAGACCTGGGTTTGAATCCTGGTTTGACTACTTATTACCTGGGTGTTTTTGTTTAGTCATTTTCAGTATGTCCAACTCTTTGTGACCCCATTTGGGGTTTTCTTGGCAGAGATACTGGAGTGGTTTGCCATATAATTCTATGGCTCATTTTACAGATGAAGAAACTGAGGCAAACAGGGTAAAGTGACTTGTGCAGGGTCATACAGCTAGGAAGTGTCTGACGCATCCTGGATTTGAACTCAGATCTTCCAGACTCCAGGCCTGGAACCTATCCACTTTGGTGCCTAGCTGTCTACTACCTATGTGACCTTGGATTAATTACTCAGTCTCTCTAAGGTTCAACTCCTTTATCTGCAAAATGAGGGATCAGACTGTGGTAGAAATTCTGATCAAATTCAAATGATATGAGCCTATGACTGCAAATAGTGATGAGCAGAACCTGAAATCACAACCAAATGTTCAGTTAGCTTTGCTAATCTCAATATACTAGGGTCATCTTGTCCAACTCTCATTTGGTGGATGAAGAAAACTGAAGCCTAGAGAGTAGAAGTTACTGACTGACTTTCCAAGGGTCACACACAGTGAGTCAGGGGCAGAGCTGGTCAGTCAGTCCAGCAACAAGCATTTAGTGAGTGTCTACTACGTTCCAGGCATTGTGCTAAGTGCTGAGGATACAAAGAAAAGCAAAAAACAACCTTTGCTCTCAAGGAGCTCACAGTTAAATGGGGAAGACAACATACAAATGACTGTGTACAAACTATGCACCCACACATATACATATATAAACACATATAAATGTATACATATGTATATCTGTGTATGTATACACACATAGTACACATATGAATATATACATATGTATGTGTGTATATATACACATATACATGTATAAATACACTTGACCATATACATGTATCTGTATGTGCATATATACATACATATGCATATATACATACACACATGTACACATAAGTACAATTGTATATAATCAACAGAGAGAAGGCACTTGCTTTAAGGGAGATAGGGAAAGGCTTCTTGTAGAAGGTGGGATTTTGACTTGAGACTTGAAGGAAGCCGCAGAAGCTAGGAGGCAGACATAAGGAGCAGGAGCATTCCTGGCATGGGGGCAGCCAGTGAAATTGCACAGGGTTGTGGGTATTTTGTTGAGGAACAAAAATGAGGCTAGTCTCACTGGATCACAGACTACATGGGAGGGAATAAGGGTAGAAAGACTTGGGAGGTAGGAAGAGGCCAGGTTATGAAGGACTTTAAAAGCTAAACAGAAAATTTTATATTTCGTCATTGGGCTACTGCAGGTTAGTGAGCAGGGCAGTTACATGGTCATACCTGTACTTTAGGAAAATTGCTTTGGTAGCTTAGTGGAACATGGGTCATAGCAGAGAGAAGACTTGAGGCTGACAGACCTACTAGGAAGCTGTTATAATAATCCAAGGGTGAGTTAATGAGGACCTACGCTGCAGTGGTGGCAATGTCAGAGGAGAGAAGGGGACATATAAAAGAGATGATTCAAAGGTAGAATCAAGAACACTTGGCAGCAGCTTGGTGATGAGAATGAGAGAAAGTAGGGGAGAATGCCACCTGGGGTGCAAGTGGTGACCTCAACTGTAAGAAGGAGGTTGGAAAGAGGGGACAGATTGGGGTGGGGGAGAAGGAAGATAACGAGCTCAGTTTTGGCTATGTTGAGTTTAAGATATCTAATAGGACATCCATTTTAAGATGTCAAGTTGGCAGTTGGAAATAGGAGACTGTAAGTCAGGAGAGAAGTTAGGGATAGATGACTGGATCTGAGAATCATCTACAAAAAGATGATAATTGAATCTGTGAGAGTCAATGATGTTGCCAAGTGAAATAATGTAGAGGGGGAAGAGAAAGAAACTTCTTTGGGGAAACTCATGGTTAGTGAGTGTGAGTCAGATGAAGATCTATCAAAGGAGACTTAGAAGGAGCAGCCTGACAAAGAGGACAAGAACCAGGAGAGAGCAATGTCTTAAAATCTTGGGGAGAACTTCAGTCTCTAGACCTTGATTTCTTCATCTGTAAACTTAGGTAGTTAGATTAAATGACTTCTAAGGACTCTTTTAGTTCTAAACGTCAATTGTTCTATCCTTCGCTTTGCATTAGCTGTGTGATATTAAGAAGCTGACCTCTCTGGACTTGATATTTATAAAATAGGGAGTTTGGACTAGAACAGGAGCTCTTAACTTTATTTGGGTGGGTGGATGAGAGCTCAGGGTCCCCTTCAAAAGTTTGGTGAAGTCTATGGCTTTTTCCCCAGAAGAAGTTTTTCAATGAATAAAATAAAATACACAAGATTACAAAAGAAACCTTTTTGAAAGAAGCTGCCAAAAAGCAAAAATAAGTTCATAGACCCCAGGTTTCAAGATGATCTCTAGCTCTAAGATTCTTTGATTCTGTTCAGTGTTTATATAATATGCATCCAGTGCCTTCTATACTAGATTGAGAAGACATCTCAAATACTAATGTATTGCTCTGGATTCAGGACTATATGTGCAGAGCCTTTCACTAACAGCTTTCCTGCGAATTCAACCTTTCAGTCCTTTCCTTTCTGTCTGAAATTGTATTCTGGAGCCAGCTGCTCCCAAATTCTAGTGAATCAACCTGTAAATTTGTATGAAAATTGCAAGGGTGGGTGGTGGAAAACACAAGAGAGATTTGCCTTCCCATCTTGAAATTCAATATCACGTTATCATCTGGAAGTGAACAATCGATGGCTCCAGCAGGAAGTTCCACTGGACTTAGCCTCTGGAGATCTTGAAGCATTTCCATTTAGATTTTAATCTGGCCAATACAAAGACTGCTCTGACAATAAGCCATTGAAACCAGCTCATGTGGACACATTCTTGTGTTTATAGTTGCTCTTCCTTAATATATTTCGAAAATGTGCCTTCGACAGTCTTTTAGACATTCTATTTATTATTTTGTGCCTTGCATCTGTTTCTCCAAAGGGACCAGGAGAGTTAGGTCTTCCGCCCTTTTGGTTACACAAAGACATCCAGTTGTTTTCCTTTTCACCATGTCATTGAGTTGACCTGCAGACATGTCATTTGGAATTTTGACAAAGCCAGATTCAGTTCAAACTCTCTTGCAGTCAGTCATGTTTAAGAAATAGGATTGAATGAATTCAGTCTTTTGGCTTAGATACAGTACCACCTGCCTCATGAATAATGCAAATGAAGGCAAACTGGAATGCCTTCCCATTTACTGTTTTCCCACCTATTCATAGTAATTTTCGATAATAGTCAGTAGCTTATAGAGTCATATTATCTTCATATGACATTTTAGAGTTCAAAAACATTTGCCCCCCCGCCCCCCGCGCCCCCTGGAAAATTCCAAGGGCATGTTTTCATATTGTACCATTTGGCAGTTCTCATACTTCCCCGACAGATGGGGGAGCCATTTCTCATCGTGGCCTCTAAAGAACTCAACACAAAGAACTCAGCAGTGAAGTGGAGTTATGTCAAAGGGTTGTGAGCTCTTTATCTCAAACTTGGTATTTCAGGTGTTCTATTGCATCAAAGGAAAAATGGCATGTTGCACATTTCCCAATAACTCGTTAGGTTAAGAGGAGAGACACAGGAACAAAAGCTGGGCTAAGTCTTATGTAGACAACACTTCTAGTCACTGGGGGATGATTGACTGAGGTCTAATTTCCTGGACTTTGTCAAATCTTGTTTTCAGCGTTCCCTATGATTGCCCCTTTGTTTGAAATGTCCCTCCTCACTTTTACCTTCTGGGCTCTCAGGATTCCTTCTGAGCAGAATTCAGGTGCTATTTTTTCCCACTCAGTCTTTCCCGCTGCTCTCACTTATTAGGGGTTTTTCTCTCTTGAAACTGCTTTGTATATAACTTGTGCTTATATTAGGATTGGCATTAGGAGAGGTAGAGTGGCATGTTTGATAGAGGGCTAACCTTGACACCAGAAAGTCCTGGGGATAGCTACTTACTATGTGTCAGGCATTCCGCTAGATATTCAAAGACTAAAAAAAAAATAGTCCCTCCCCTCAAGGAGCTGCCATTCTACTGTAGGAGGGACCAAGTCATCAGGTCAGTTAGTCAGACAAGATTGTATCTCCCCTCAGTCTTCTCTTCTCTAGTTTAAACATCCCCAATTACTTCACCACATCTGCATGCTTGGACCTTTACCTTCCTGGCTAATTCTCCTCTGGCCATTTTCTAGCTTGTCAATGTCCTTCCTAAAATATAGTACCCAGAATTGAATGGGATACTCCATAAATGTGCTCTGGCCAGGACTGAGGACAGTGGAATGATTTCCTTCCTAGTCTTGGATGCTCTCTCATCCTGTTGATTCATATCAAGCCCCATTAAAATCCCTGGATACTTTTCAAGTGAACTGTGACCTAACCACAATTTGTTTGTTATGCATTTAATTAAAATTCATTTACAAATGGTTTCTTTAAAGTAATAGTGTATTTAACATCAGTTCCATTCAGGAAGCATTTTTCAAGCACCTATGGTAGTGTTTCAGGCAGTCAGAAAATAATGGCAATAACAAGACAGTGGTTGCCCTCCAGGGGCTTCCATTGTATACAGTGTGCAAACATGTAAACGACCTCATTTATAAACAAGTCATTATTAGGAAATCCCAAACCAAACAGTTTTAGAAGCACAGAAAAAACATTTAAATAGTAGATAGGAGATGACTGAGAAGTCATTGGGCTGAGTCTATCTCACTTACCAACTTCGACAGGGAGATAACAGGGGTGGAGGATGGATGAGAAGACGCAAAGTTGGCTGGATTAGTTTCAGCTACATCCATATAAAGTGGGCCAATGAAAACCAGGAGTGTGATGCTCAGCTTTATAGGACTCCCCACAATGACCTATAAATCCAAATGCTGGTCAGTAAAGCCAAGAACAGAAGCCCAAGCTTCAGTTGATGAATGATGAAAAGAATGATGGGCAGTTTCCCTGAGAGATCACAAGCCAGATAAGGGCTCCTCCAAAGATGAGGGTGGACAGATATATCAAGTGTAATTCATCACTCTAACAGGCACTGGGTGGGCCTGGTAACAAGGATGATGAACAATAGATAGGCTGTCTGATTTACCAACTGAATGATACAAAACTGTGAATGGAAAAATGAGAGGCTTTAAACTCAGGAGAATGAACATCTGTTCTTGTTGTTTGGACAGGCAAGAGGATGGTGAGCAAAGACTCTGGCATTTGTTGGACTGTAGTTCCAACAGACCCAATTGAAGGACCATAAAATAAGAGACCAGCTTATTTAATTTGATGTTTGTTTTTGTTGATGACAGGTCCATGGAACAATGTCACTTATGAATATGACCTAGGCACCATTAAGTTCTGCCCACAACTTCATCTTGGCTGCCATCAATGTTAGGATTCATATTTGGATCTCTCTCTCTCTCTCTCTCTCTCTCTCTCACACACACACACACACACACACACACACACACACACACAGAGAGAGAGAGAGAGAGAGAGAGAGAGAGAGAGAGAGAGAGAGAGGAGAGATTCTGAAATGCCTTGATTTATCTCAGTTAAAGACTTTGACCTGCCCTGTACAGTTAAAGTATCATTTCTCTGCCTGCCCACTGATTTCATAGAATCATAAGATTATAGGTCTAGGGGAAATCTAGTTCAACCCCCTCATTTTACAGATGTGGAAAGGGAGGCTCTGAGGGGTTATGTGACTAAGTATCATTTCTGGATTTATGTGAGGAGGGCTGTGCAAAGTCACCAGCCTCACTTTCTTCTCTGGAGCCATCTGGGTCTCCTGGCAAGATATAGATCAGCATGACTGGAGATGGTCCCCTATCAAAGTACATAGAGTTCTGGACTTGGAGATAGGGAGACAGTGTGAAATCTCACCTCTGACATATTCTAGTAAAGTGACCGTGGACAAGTCACTTAACCACCCTGAGCCTCAATTTCCTCATCTCCAAAATGAAGAGGTTGAACTAGATGCCCTCTCCTGTCTCCTCCAGCTCTAAATCTCTGATCTCCTAGGATTTAATTTGTTTTCTTTTTCCCCAGAAGGCAGAACTGGGAGCAAGGGGTAGAAATGGCCATGAGGGAAATTTAGGCTCAATAGAAGAAAAAACTCCCTGTTAGTGAGAGTTGTATCCAAACGGAGTGGACTACATCTAAAGGTGGTCAATTATCCCTCATTAGGGGTCTTCATGAGGAGGCCGGATGACCACTTGTTCGGTATATTTAATGGGGATTCATTTTTGTAAGAGCTGGCCTTGACAGCCACTGAGGTTCCTTCCAACTCTGAAATTCTTTGAGCCTAAGCCTGACCTCATCTACTGACTTAGAAGCCAAAGGTAGCTCTTAAAATCAAGTGGTGGTAGTTAGCCAGCAGAGTTCGTGGCATACAGTAGGTGCTTGACCAATGTTTATTGATTGACTGACAGGCGGACCCCTATCATTCCCCCACTGCGCTCACAGTGTGCTGTCAGTCTGGCCTGCAGTCTTCAGCAAGCCATGGCTCTGGCTGCTTTCAAGGTTAGCTGCCTTCATTGCTCTTGTAACTAGGGGGCCAATAAAATAAAATCATTTCAATAACACTCTCCATCTCATGTTTGCTTGGATTCAAAACATTCTCCAGAATCCCCACATGATCGGGAGGCTGGGATTGTGCCAGAAAGAACAGGCTGAAGTTAACATCAAATGAATCTTCTCCCAAGTAGGAATATTTTGGGGGGCCAGGGACAACTTGGAGAAAAGGAGTCGGTGGTCAGAGTTCTGTAGGCTGGAGCTTTTTTAGTAAGTCTGTGGCTCAGTATCAATGGTGAATGAGAATTGTGTCAAGAGCAAGGAGATCCTTAGATGGTCATCATCCTAATGGCTGTTCTTAGAATCTATTTGGTCATCAAAATGAATCTAAAGACTTTCTGACCTAGGATCATAGGATTTTATTTAATTTCAGTTTAGTTTTTGGAGGCCATTGGGGTTAAGTGACTCACTCAGGTTCACACAGCTAGTAAGTGTCTAAAACTGGATTGAACTCAGGTCCTCCTGACTCCAGATCATGGGATTTTAGATCTAAAGTCTTAGAGGTCACTTGTCCAACCCCCTAATTTTACAGATGAGGAAACTGAGGTGAAGAAGATTAAGGGACTTGTCCAAGTAATGACTTGTATAGTGTTAGATCTTAGATCTGGAAGGGTCGTTAGGGGCCTTCTGGTCCAAGTCCTTCATTTTATAGATGAAGAAACTGGTTTTTAAGTGACCTGCCGATGGTCACACAGACAGTGAGTCTCAGGGGCAAGATCTGAATCCAGGACTCCTGGCTCCAGAGCCAAGGTTCTTTCTTTTTTAGTAAGTAGCAGAGTCGACATTTGAACTCAAGGCCTCTGACTCCAAATTGAATGATCTTTCCACTGCCCTTTTGGTCCTTAGGGATGTTGTCTCCTTCCTCTCACTGCTTGTTTAATCACCATTGTCCTTCTCTTTGGATCAAAGATGACAGATTCTCACACTTGTTAAAGCACAATGGTCACTAGAAAAGGAACAATGAATCTAGAGGCTTTCTGTGTAATCTAGAGGCTTTCAGCCTTGACCTTATCTCAGTGCCTAGCATATAGTAGGTGCTGAATAAATGTTTATTGGCTATTATTGACTACTGATTTGACCTCTATATGCCTCAAGTACCTTAACAGGTAAGTCATAGAGAGTTTTCAGTATATTTAGGTGAAGAGAATTCGAACACAAAGAGTTCTCACCAGTTGAAGAAATCACAGATCTTTAGATATAATGTTCACCAAAGTGTGTACTTGCCCATTTATCTGGGAATCCAGAAGTGGAGGCCATCTCCAGTCATCCTGATCTACATCTGGCCACTGGACTCAGATGGCTCCAGAGGAGAAAATGAGACTGGTGACTATGCACAGCCCTCCCTCACTTAAATTCGATTCACTTGTAAGTCAGAGGATGTCATGGTCCTCTTGGAGAACGAAGGACAAACAACAACAACAATCCAGAAACTGAAGCAGTTGTATCCATAATGTCTTGTTCAGAGGTGTAGTCAAAGCTCCTTGTCCCAGAAACTGAGTATCCATATCCTAAAACATATATACCGTCTCTATCTTATATAAGCTTTTTTCCTGATTCAGTTTCTAAAGTGCATTTTGGCACATGCCTATATATACCAGTTTAATTTGTCCTAACCTAGAATGAAAAAAAGATGGTTAGAGTCAAATAACTGTTTCCATAGTTGTCACTCAAAGCTTCTTTAAAATGTTCCTATTGTGTAGTTACCTAGGAAATCATCAAACCATCAATACATTTAGCACATCTTCCATTGTCTTACCTTAAGTGACCCTGAATTTTTACAGGCCATCCCAGTAGAGTTCAATGTCTGTCATGTTCTACTAAGCATGTGAAAGTAGGCTCTGGAGCTACTCTCCCAACCCCTACCATCAACACTGGGGCAACACTTTCCACTAGCAAAAAATTATGACTCACTGGAGATTCACCTGATGGTTAGCTTTTTTTTCCTCTTAGTAATAAAGTATTTTTTAATTAAGGCATGTACATTTTTAAAATATATAATATGATTGCACACTTAATAGAGTACAGCATAGTGTGAATTTACCTTTTATATGTGCTGAGAAACCAAAAAATTCATGTGAGTCACTTTATTGTAATATTTGCTTTACTGTGGTGCTATAGAACTGAACCCATAATATCTCTGAGGTATGCCTATAGAGAGACTGGGAAACATGGCCTCAAAATTGGAGAGCTCATGTGGCAAAGGAGTAACTCATAGCTTTCTGGTAAATGGACATCCTTTTCTGTCCTTCATAGGGACACTTCTGAAGAATCCCTTAGGCAGAGTCTATTTTTTTTAATCTTAGGCTCTTTATAGATCCTTGAATCTGCCTTTCCTCATCATGTCCTGAATATTCTTGCGTCATCCTTCAGACTGTGCTATCAGTCATTGCTGTTCTTGGATGTGCTGCTAGCATGCCAGTGAAGAAACCCCAATTCTCTGACCATTCTGTGTTCCCAAGATCTCCCTCTGGTCAAGGGTGAGGGAGGAGACCAATGCTGAGGAAGACTTTCTCCTCATCTCCTCTTCACAAGTGGTTCTAACTCAGGGGTGTGCCTGGAGACCTCTATCACTCTACTTCTACGTGTTTGAATTCCCCATTCCAAACTAGCTTCTTGGTTTTATACAGACCAAGGTGTGACCAAGTTCCTTGACCAATCTAAACAAATTTCCTGTGCAGTGTAACTCCATCAAATGGCTTTCAAAGACAACTTTCAAAGACAACTAAATCAATAGAGGACTAAAGCCTATGACTGGTTGTTTGGTAGATTCAGTAGAAGTGACTGGGGAATAAACAAGATGTATTCTCACCTGCTTAAGGTGATGGTATCCAGCATTGGGTAACTTTTGGATTTGAGCCCACATGTGGCCTTCTAGGTCCTTGGGTTCAGCCTTTTGACTGAATCCAAGTTTAACAGAATAAATCCTTTTATTAAGGGGATTTGTTCTGTGAAGTTTGGAATCAGTCAAAGGGCTACACCTGAGGACCTAGAGGTCCTTATTCTCAAGTGATAAGACTGTTATCACTTGTTTTAAATGGAATTGGAATAATTGTGAGGTGCTGGCAACCTTGCCCCTGCCAACCCTCAACCTCCACTGGCTGAAAACCTCTTTTCCTCCTACTGGGGGGAAAAGGTTTACACAATGGGCTGGCATCAAGCTGTGTGTGTGTCACCCAAGGACTAGCCTGGATAAATTCATAAAGGCTCATTAGCATAAAACTGGTCAAAAAATAATAATTTTTTTGCCTGTGGCAACTCTTGGAACTGAAAAAATTTTTAGAAAGTAGAATATGTATACAATATGTATGTGCATAATATAGACTAAAAATCCTCTCTCTAGCAGAGGTGGGGCCTCTTTCTTTTCCTTAGAATCTCAAGAATCAGTCTAAACTAATTGAAATAATTCTGCCCAATTGCTTGGGTTTGGGGTGGAGATTTCAATGGATTGAGATATAACTGGGGATATTGGGGAGCCTTCCCTAGTCTTTAGATCTGTGGAAAAACAAGGGTTGAATACACCTTGCTTGGGTAGGTATTGGGGAAAAGAGAACATCAAGCTGAGATATTAGTCTGCATGCATCGGCAAAAATGCGTATTTTCAAGAAATGAAATGAATGAAATTTTCAACAACATTTTATTTAATTGGAATATTAACAAATAACATCTTCAATATGATTTCCATCATTTGTGATGCAAAGGTTGATGGGCTTTGCAAGATTCACGTGAACTCAATGCAATAACTCCACACTGCCCGTCGATTTTAGCACATTCACTCTTTATGCATTCAATCAGGTGTGTTGCATCTGTGATTTTCATTGAGTACACCTTCTCCTTTACCATACCCCAGAAAAAGAAGTCAAGTCTGTTAATTTTCCAATTATTTCAAAATATGCATTTTTGCCTACGAGTCCATACTTTAGGGACACCCTGTACTTTGTTGGTCTCTTTAGATCCCTACAACATTTTTTGTATACAAGGACAGAGGATCATGGGAACTTCAGTCTGAGAGATGGCTTTGGGAATAAATCTAGATTTTTTGGAACTGTGATGTAGGCTACCTTGGTTTCTGGAGAAGTTGAAAGGTATGAAATGGAAGAATCAATAAACAGCAGCAGCAGCAGGAACAGCAGGAGTAGTAATAGTAGCAGCAGTGAGAGCGGTAGCAGCAGCAGCAGCACTAATCGTAGAACAATCCCCAGGTTCCTTCTTCTAGAGCAGGGCTGCCCAACCTTAGGTTTTTATTGAAACAATAAGCAATACATTTCGATTTGCCACTTTAGTGGGAGCTCTGTGGTAGCTCGGCTTCGTTTACTAAAGCATTTATGTAAATCTCTATGCTTGTAGGTGGGCCACATAAATCGCACTGTGGGGTGCATGAGGGCCGCGTGTGGTCTGTGGGCTGCATTTTGGACACCCC
This sequence comes from Trichosurus vulpecula, assembly GCF_011100635.1. Lineage (NCBI taxonomy): Eukaryota > Metazoa > Chordata > Mammalia > Diprotodontia > Phalangeridae > Trichosurus > Trichosurus vulpecula. The sequence continues at coordinate 47,355,430 of NC_050580.1, read as the reverse complement.
TGTTCTATTGCTAGAATCCTATTCAGTACAGTCATATAAATGCTTGAAACTGTATGGACTTCTAAGGTGCCATTCTTAGTGTTTGGTATTGTTAATTTTCTAAGGGCTCTATTTATTTCCCTCTAAATAAACTTGTTCATTCTTTCAAATTTAGAAACCTTTATGTTTGCAGGGGCAGTTGGTGACCGTATCCTGAGAAATACTTGTCAGATACCGAATTTTTACTACATTATCTGTGTGGGGGTAACAAGCAGAGAAGGAGAAATCCCTCAAAGTGTGTGAGGGCCCTTTGTGTCAATATGGACGATGGATTCCCTGACCCAGTGGTTGAATGTGTGTGTGTGTGTGTGTGTGTGTGTGTGTGTATTTTGGTTGCTTGGTTGGTTGTTGTCCTTTATCCTTGAAGAGGACCAAAATGATATCACTATGCTAGTCAAGTTTCAATGTGTCCAACCATGGCTGAACAGACCAATACTAGCTCGAAATGCTCTACCACAGGTCAGGCACAAATAGTCCATGTGAACATTTGGGGTAGATAGCCTAAATTTGCTCATCCTGCATTTCCCTTGAGCTGTTTCAATTCTGCTTTGCTTATAGAGCACAGTGCCTTCTCTGATGTGGACACGCCAGGCTGAGTGGCCCTCTGCCAGTGTCTTCCATGTCACACAATCAATTCCAAAGTACATATTGATAATGAGGTTGACACACACATTGCCAGAGCTAGCTCAGTGTTTGGGAGGCTCAGAAGGAAAGTATGAGAGAGAAGAGGTATTAGACTGACTACCAAACTGAAAGTCTACAGAGCTAGGGTGCTGACCTCATTGTTGTATGCCTCTGAAACCTGGACAGTCTACCAGCGCCATGCCAGGAAACTGAATCGCTTCCATTTGAATTGTTTTAGGAAGATTCTGAAGATCACCTGGCAGGATAAGGTCCCAGACACTGAGGTCCTTACTTGAACTAAACTGCCAAGTATTAAAACTCTGCTTCAGAGAGCGCAACTCTGATGGGCTGGCCACGTTGTTTGAATGCAAAATGTATGATTGACATGGTGGTCAGAAGAAGTGATACAAGGACACTCTTAAGGTCTCTCTCAAGAACATGTATCTACCTATATGTAGCTGTATTAAGTGGGAAGATGAATTAATGAAAAATAGTTTATGATGTACTTACTAAGTCTTAGACACAGTGCTAAGTATAAGGGATACAAATAAGTAAAACAGTTCCTTCCCTCAGGGAGCATATACTCTAATAAGGGAAGACAAAGCCTATAGAGAAGTGCTGTCCAGGCGGGAGTGTTCTGAACGAGGAAGTCAGAAGGAATGGTGATCGGAGTCACAGGGCAATTGACAGACCAAGCCTTTCCAGGAATCATAGTGTTGATTTGATTCATGTTCTCAGATGCACAAATCTGGGAGGATTAGCCAATATTTTGAATGGCAGAATTAACGTCTTAACAAACTTAAGCATCAGACTAAAGATTAAATCCAACAGGTAAAAAATTAACTTCTACACTTGGGTTACAATACTTAATGTCTCAAGAGCAAGATGGTGGAGGCAGAGTTAAATAGTATTTTCCCCACAACAAAACCAGGAATACTCAAAGACTGCAACAAACTCTCTAAAAGCAGATCCAGAGGGGTCAGTGTGGCCTACAATCTTAATAGAAGTCAAGGTTGAGATAGAGCTAATGGATCTTAGGCTGCATAAACAACGTATATTATTCAAGACAAGAGAGGTCCAAGTCCTGCGCCTCATTGTGGGAAGGACGAAGATTATCTGGAGAGTGTCCAGAAGAGGGCGTGGCATTCAGATGTAAGGCTTTAAGCAAAGAGACGGTTTCCCACCCGGCGAAATCAAACTTTTATTGATAGCATGCAGACCCCTGGATATAGAGAATTATGCAAGAAGGATATGGGGAGATACGTGAACTCTGTCCTGTCCTAAGCTGTTGGGTACCAGTCTGGCTCAGGGAAGAGAACAGTAAGAAAGATGCCCCCTCCACCGCTAACAACAGCAGCAACAACGGAAGCAATGACAGAAACAGAGATGACAATGACAAGAGTAGCAATGATAATTATAATGGTGACAATAACAGTGACAACAGGGACAACAATGACAGCAATAAAAATGACAACAATAACAATGACAACAATGACAAAAGTAGCAATGATAATAATAATTGTGACAATAACAGTGACAACAGCGACAACAATAACAACAATGACAGCAATAAAAATGACAACAATAACAATGACAACAATGACAAAAGTAGCAATGATAATAATAATGGTGACAATAACAGTGACAACAGCGACAACAATAACAACAATGACAGCAATAAAAATGACAACAATAACAATGACAACAATGACAAAAGTAGCAATGATAATTATAATGGTGACAATAACAGTGACAACAATGACAACAATGAGAGCAATAAAAATGACAACAATAACAATGACAACAATGACAAAAGTAGCAATGATAATTATAATGGTGACAATAACGGTGACAACAATGACAACAATGACAGCAATAAAAATGACAACAATAACAATGACAACAATGACAAAAGTAGCAATGATAATTATAATGGTGACAATAACAGTGACAACAATGACAACAATGACAGCAATAAAAATGACAACAATAACAATGACAACAATGACAAAAGTAGCAATGATAATTATAATGGTGACAATAACGGTGACAACAGGGACAACAATGACAGCAATAAAAATGACAACAATAACAATGGCAACAATGACAAAAGTAGCAATGATAATTATAATGGTGACAATAACAGTGACAACAGCGACAACAATGACAGCAATAATAATGACAACAATAACAATGACAACAATGACAAAAGTAGCAATGATAATTATAATGGTGACAATAACGGTGACAACAGGGACAACAATGACAAAAATGACAACAATAAAAATGACAACAATAACAATGACAACAATGACAAAAGTAGCAATGATAATTATAATGGTGACAATAACAGTGAAAACAGTGATAACAATGACAACAATGACAGCAATAAAAATGACAACAATAACAATGACAACAATGACAAAAGTAGCAATGATAATTATAATGGTGACAATAACAGTGACAGCAGGGACAACAATGACAACAATAACAATAACAACAATGACAAAAGTAGCAATGATAATTATAATGGTGACAATAACAGGGACAATAACAGTGACAACAATGACAACAATGACAGCGATAATAATGACAATAACAATGACAAAAATAATAAAAGTAGCAATTATAATTATAACGATGACAATAATAGTGACAATAATAATGACAACAATCACAACAACACAATAATTATTATAAACTGAATCATTAATAAGATGAACCTCACACTCTAGAGGGAATCTAACCAAGTGGAAGGTGGCACTGAGCAGTGTTGGGGAACAGAACCACAATGTAGAGAAGCAAACTCAAATCCTCCTGTCTCTTCCCCAGTACTCTGACTTTTGTGGACCGTTCAGGTCTTGGGGAGGGTTGGATCCCCAAGTGAAGGCCTCAATCCCAGACTAATACTATGAGGCTAGAAAACTATGTAGGTCTCAGAGGAAAGCTGGCTAGCCTAGTGTTGTGGAAGGGGGTTATTCGATTCTCAATGTCTGGAGGACTGTATTGAACTCAGAAGGAAGCTGAGTCCCCAGAGGGGGAAAGACAATTGCTTGCTTTCTCTGCCTCTCTCTCTCTCTCTCTCTTTCTTTCTCTCTCTCTCTCTCTCTCTCTCTCTCTCTCTCTCTCTCTCTCTCTCTCTCTCCCCCCCCATGTCTCTGTCTGTCTCTGTCTCTGTCTCTCTCTGTCTCTGGTGGTGGGTTAAATGAATTCTTTATGCTTGATATAATGTTTATCTGAATGTTTGCATGGGACCTGAAGGCCTTTTTCCTTTTTTTGATGGAGATCTAGATATTAGAAAAATCCCAGTATTCCCAGGAGGAAACTTTGGGGTGTGGTATAAACTAACAACTATTACTGAGGAGAAACTCACAGGATTGAACCTGATCTGTGTAAATCTAGAGCTTTACTTGGGAGCCACAAATTGTATACATATCTGGGTTGGACGGAGTGGAAACCATTACCCTACTTTAGCCATTCTTTTTTTCTTTTCTTATTCACTCAATCTACCTACGTTCCTGTCCTACCTAGTAGTATACCTATCCACCTACATTATTTTCTTTCTTTCTCTCTCTTTCTCTGCCTCTCTCTTCCTCCTCTATTTCTCACTCCACCCTCCTCTCTCCTTCTCTCTCAGAAACACACACACACACACATACACACACACATACACACATGCCCACACACTCTCCTACCCCTCCTATACACACACACATGCATGACTGAAGTCTCTTGGCATCATGGACTAATCATCTCTGCTGTTGATGAAAATCACATGGGATTGGTTTGAACTTTTGGGCCTCATCATGGCAAGAGCAGCTGTGCTACTTTCCATAAGGACTATAGGGAGCCATTTAAAAAATGTTTAGTGCACATCCATGAAGGTTGTCATGCTTGAGAACGCTCTCTTTCTCTTTCTCCATCTGTTTGTCTCTCTCTGTGTCTGTCTTTGTCTCTCTTTGTCTCCATTTCTCTCTCTCTGCCTATCTGTCTCTCTCTGCTCTCTCTCTGTCTTTCTGTCTTTCTCTCTGTCTCTGTCTCTCTCACTGTCTTTCTCTCTGTGTCTCTTTCTCTCTTTCTGTCTCTCTCTGTGTGTCTCTCTCTGTGTCTGTCTTACTCTCTCTCTCTGTCTCTGTTTTTTTCATCTCTCTGTCACTCTCTCTTTGTCTCTCTGTCTCTGGGTCTCTATCTCTCTCTGTTCTCTCTATCTCTGTCTTTCTGTCTCTCTCACTGTCTTGTCTCTCTTTCTCTCCATGTCTCTGTCTGTCTCTGTCTCTCTGTCTCTCCTTCTCTCTCTCTCTCTCTATCTGTCTCTGTCTCTCTCTGTCTATGTCTCTGTCTCTATCTCTGTCTCTGTCTCTGTCTCTGTCTCTCTCTCTCTCTCTCTCTGTTTCTCTACTTCTGTCTCTCTTTCTGTTTCTGTCTCTCTGTTTCTCTGTCTCTCTCTGTCTCTGTCTCTCTCTCTCTCTCTCTGTGTTTCTGTCTCTCTTTCTCACTCTTTCTGTCTCTCTGTCTCTCTCTTTCTCTCTGTCTGTCTGTCTGTTTCTGTCTCTGTTTCTCTCTGTCTCTCTATCTCTCTCTCTGTCTCTGTTTCTGTCTTTCTGTTTCTCTCTGTCTCTTTGTCTCTCTCTCTCTCTCTCTCTCTCTGTGTGTTTTTGTCTCTCTTTCTCACTCTTTCTGTCTCTCTGTGTCTCTCTGTTTCTTTCTGTCTCTCTCTCTGTCTCTGTCTCTCTTCTGCGTTCCTCTCTGTGTCTTTGTCTCTTGTCTCTTTGCAAATCATTATTTATCCCAGGAAGTTTCTTTCTTTATAGCATGGTAAATGGCCTAAAGCATGAACAGGACCCTCCTTTAGGACAAGGAACTTTCAAGTGTTCATGTTAAAAAGAACTAATGGAAATGAGTCATTTTATTCCTATGAAAACAAGTTTTAAGAAAACCGGCCAACTCAGGCTTTCAGCCATTAGCTTTCAGAAAAGGGTTTAGAAACCCAAATTCCTTTTGTTGAATATCATGCCCCCCACATATGACACTCTGAGAACACTGGAAACAATGTTATACCCCAAAGAGAAGGGAGTATGGTACAGTGCTAGGCCTGGAGGCAAGGAGATCTGGGTTCAAATCTGACTTTAGGCACTTATTAGGGATGTGACCCTCAGAGGAAAACAGTATTTTTGGCAAAGTACCATGGTGCAGCATATGGGTAACCAGCCTTGGGTTCAAATTTTCCCTCTGATACATAGTGGCTGTGTGACCCTGGCCGGGTCAGTTAATTTCCCAGTGATCTCAATAATTCTTTAATACTTTAAGCTATAGAGAAGGTGCTGATCTGTGCTAGCAGAGGAAATTCCATCTGCCAGTGAAATCCTAAGACCATTCCCTAACCCAAAATTCCTGGAGACAAATGTCTTCCAAGAGTACAAAGCTGGGAATACCCAAAGACAGGGAAAACACCATTCTTAGATTGGGGGTGAATGAGCTCAGCCATGCCTCCCTGAGCCCCACCTTGCCAAAGGATGTCTCTCATGAACACATTTAACCACTGAAGACATTTAGACTTTGTCTGGAATTAAAACAGGGTTCCTGCATTTGTACTGTGAGGAAGGGTTCCTGGCTCCCTCCTCCTGCCTCCTGGCTCCTGGCTGTCCCCTTTACTGCCTGTCTCTGCTGGCTTCCTGGTCTTCCGGTTAGTCAGCCTTTTGACTGAGTCCCCCTGCACGTATTCTTCCTGTAGCATCTAATTCTGGACACTTTTGGCCCAGGACCGTGTCACTCACTTTGGAAGGAATTCTTCCCTTGCCTGACCTAACATGGCCTCAATTCTGGAGGTGTTTATATGTACATGTATATACAATATTTACATACACATATATTATAGTTATATACACATATATTTATAGATATATAATACAGAAATACATGGCAATTTATATTAACATAGAATATAATATACATATATATAAATTATATATGAGTATATGTATGTATATCATTGCTACCTCTGAAAATTATTTTTTTAAAAAAAAAGCAACCAAAAACCTTTCGTTCAAGTGGCATTTATTTGCTCTAAATTTGGTGTCTTTGCTCTTTGGTCAGGCTCTTCCTAAGAGAGGCAGTGTCATAGTACTCAACTTGATCTTAATCACAGGATGGTAGCTTTAGAGCTGAAAGGAGTTAAACAAAGGTGGGGAAACTGCAGGCATCAAGGCCATATGTGGCCCTCTAGGTCCTCAAGTGTGGCCCTTTGACTGAATCCAAAATGAGGCTACATATGGTCCTCTAGGTCTAGGACTAAATCCAAATAGTTCATTCTCCTTCATTTTGACTCCGACTTAGTCAATAGACTCAGAAAGAAGCCACTTACATGTGTCAGATGTGTCAGAGGCAAGACTTGAACCCAAGGCTTTCCTACTCCAAAGGCAGTCCTCCACCCACTCTGTCATGGAATATGTCTTGTTTCCCAGGGTGCTGTGAGACCTGCAGAAGTTTCAGGTGCCATATTAGGATTTAATTAATAGATACTTAATTGATTCCAACAAAGAAAATTTTTCAGGAGATCTTTGGTGCCATTTAACTACTTTGTAGTTTTGGGAAGGCAAATATTTTCTACCATCCTAGCTTTACAGAAGTGTTGAAAGGTGAGACAAGGGTTTAGGATGAAATAGCTAAGCTATTTGAGGGAGTCTTACAGTATTGTAAGGTTCTATGATTTCCTGCATTTGGGTTTTCCTTCCACCAGTGAAGCTCTCTACCCTTCTCTATCACTCATTGCTTTTCGTGCAGCCTTGGACAAAAAATTTAACCTCCCTTGGCCTGGTCCTGAGGTTTCTCATCTGTAGAATGAAGATAGGCAGATTAGCTGGTCTCTCAGGTCCATTATGCTCTAAATCTATGGTTATGAATAGTTTTCACGAGTAGCTAGGTCCAATGAACTCATCCATCTGGTGATGAGACTCTTCAAAACTAGCCAGGCCTGTCCTTGGACAACAAGAGCACAGTTTGCCATCTGTCCCAAGGCCGAAGCCTTTTTAGCATGGCAGAACTTGCCAGGGCTTGGGTTGACTTTCAGAACCTTTTCAGAACCCAGAATCATTCCTGTATCAGGAGGAGGAGGCAAGGACAGAGCAAATTCATGGAGGCATTGGAAGAGGAGAGGCATGAGAATGAGAACATGAAGATCAGCCCCTGTGTCTAGGGTTTAAAGAAAACAGGCCAATTGAAGAGAGCTGGAAGAGGAGTGCCTAACTAGAATCCAAACAGCAGGAACTGAAAACTCAGCTCCCTCCCTTTTACATGATTCTCATTAGTTTTTCATAAGAACCTTGGCTTGGCTGAGGAGCAAACCTAACATTGGCTTCAGCCAAAAATCTTTATTCCACTAGTTTAGGGTTTGGGGGAATATAGAGTCATACTCTTAATTGAAAGGGCCTACAGAATTAAGCTAAGCCTACCCCTGCCTGAGGCATGAATTCCCTGCATAGGATCTTCAACAAATGGTCATCCAGCCTCCACTTCTAGGGATGGGGAACTCACTGCCTCTAGTATTTGGACAAAGCAGATGCTTAGGAAGCATTTCTGTGTTGGGCCAAGATCTGTCTCCTTGTAACCCCTACCCTTTGGCTCCAGTTACCTAACAGGGGAAGTGGGGGATGTCTAGAAAGGGAAGGCACGGGATTGCTAAACAGCAGAAGAAGAACAGGCTAGGATAAAGCACTTATAGAAAGCCTACTGTGGGCCAGGCACTGTGCTTAGTGCTTTTACAAATATTATCAAATTTGATATTCACAACAACCATGGGAGGTAGGTTCTATTATTATCCCCATTTTTACAGTGAAGGAAATTGAGGCAAACGGAGGCTAAGTGACTTGCTCAGGGTCACACAGCTAGCTGGATGTGAACTCAGGTCTTCCTGACTCCACCAGTTGTCTCTAGAAGAATGCAAATTATACAGAAGAAATTACTTATGGGAGGAATTTGTAAACATACATTTAGCCTATAAGCTCTTTAAGGGCAAGAAGTGTACTTTATTTAAAAATGTTTCAATTGATAGCTTTTAATTTTGCATGAGTTCCATTTCTAAATGTGTTTCTTACTTGGAGAACTATCCCTTGTGATCTAGAAATAAAATAAGAGAAAACAAGCAGTTGCACAGAATCACTTAACACAGCATCTGTGCCTGACAGTCTATGCAATGGAATGCGATTTTTTTAATGCGATTGTGTCATATTTTGTCTTTGTAACCTTAGCACCTGGTACAGTGCCCAGCGTGTAATATACAATTAATAAATACTTGTTGATTGATTGGTTTGTTGGTCGATAGATTACACTCATTCTGGAGCCGGCTCATTCCGGCTCTTGAGAGCTGATTGTTAAATTTTCAGTATGAGCTGAAACCAGTTCCCCTTTGAAAATGTCAGATACTACCAATCAGTGCTTGATTTATTATTTTGTTGATTGTCTAGACTTAAGAAAGTGATAAGGAAAATGCTAATAACACAGTATAAACTTAAAAGTGAGTGATGAGTATATTCCACCCCCTCCTGAAAACCAGTTAAACATAAACAGAGGAGCTAGGTGGCTCAGTGGATAGAGGACTGGACCTGGAGTCAGTAAAAACTGAGTTTAAATCCAAATTCAAATCTCTCCCACACTAGCTTTGTGACCCAAGCACATCACTTAATTTTGTTTGCCTCAGTGTCCTCATGTGTAAAATGAGACTAATAAAGCACCTCTCTCTCAGGGTTGTCATGAGGATCAGCTGAGATAATTGTAGAGCGCTCGGCCCAGTGCCTGGCACATGGTGAATGCTATGTAAATATCTGCTGCTATCATTATTATGACTATTATTAACCAGCACATTTCTGCTTTCCTCTATAAGCACTCTAGTCCATCCATCCTGGCCTAAATGCCATTCCTCCTACCCAATACTCCATCTCCTGTCTCTATTTGTACCGCTTATCCCCCATGACCAGAATGCTTTCTCCTCTCCTCCACCTTGTAGGAACCCTTCTTTCCCTTCAAGACTTAACTCAAGCATTGCCATCTACAGGAAGCTTTCCCACCTAGCTGCTATGACTTTCTCCAATACGGTGACTTCTTTGTACTTGCTTTCTGTGAGTTTTACTTGTATGTGTGTGTGCACACATACATATACATACATGTATACATATACACATAATAACATGAATGATATATGTGCAAAAAGTATGTTATCTACATATGTTAGCTTCATATATTAATAACTCAATACTAATATACATATATTAAGAAATGCTTGCTTTCCATGGCCTCAACAGCACCTGGTCAAACATATTAACTGCTCACAGAGAATATTAAAGATCTACATTTCTTAAACAACAAAGGCACTGTGTCATGAGAAATGAAGTTGAGGAAGCTCATTTGTTTGACAAAACAGCAGTGTTATATTGGGAAAATCACTGGCAGGGTGGGGAACCTGCAGTCTCAAGGTCACATGTGGCCCTCTAGGTCCTCAAGCGCAGCCCTCTGACTGAATCAAAACTTCAGTTTTAGGATTGGTTCTGTGAAGTTTATGTTCAGTCAAAGGGCTGCACTCAAGGAGCTAGAGGGCCATGCGTGGCCTTGATACCACAGGTTCCCCACCCTTTGTAGAGTAAAAAATGTGGGTCTTCTGCCAGTTTGAGTTCTGGCCCTGATAACTACTAATTACGTGATTGTGGATTTAACTTCAGTGAAAGCTTCGCTTTTCTCATTTCTAAAATGGGAATGAAAGTTGCATGGACAACATTTGAAGTCCTCCAGCAGCATAGAAATGAGTGTGTTTAGCATCTGGTTAGCAAGAATAATTAGTAACGGATAGTGGTTGGGATGAGCTCCTCTGATAGGCTACCCTGCTTCCCTGCCCATGAGAAAATCTCCCAAGCATTGGCCTTGGTCTCTCATACCCCCAATAATGAGGGAATATTGCCTTAAACACAGCAACCCCTCTTTAGGACTCTGCAAATATCAGCTATTAATGTAAATAGGCATTGAATGACACATTGAGAGATATCAATTGTCAGAAAAAGAGAGTGACCTTCAGTCTGTTGGTGAAAGATTCCCTCAAGCTCTTGACCAGTCAGGTGGAATAATGTATTGGTGATAGGAGACAGTTTTAATTTCTGGATATAGATTGAGTGATTGTGGAATCAAGTCAGGAATGTGCAGACAATGAACTATTTGCCAAATAAAATTCTCCTAAAATATGGCATGGCCTGCTTGAAGTTGCCCATAGCAAGAAATTCTGCCATTCATTTGATTTCATTCTCCTTGATGGTAGAATCCATATTGGTTTATGTGAATGTCCTACAGTAATTAACACAATATTAATATTGATCAATATAATCAATTAATAAGCATATCTGAAGCACGGTCCTTTCTACACTAAGTCCAAACTAGAGTTTCTATAGCTTCCCTAGATTGCTTCCAATTCTGACCACTTAGGCCATGCAGGGCAAGCCTTCGTCCATACGAAAGTCCCCCTCCATCACACCCAAATCTTCTCTTTTCTCCTCTAAACATGTCAGCAGCTCGTCTGGCCTTATGTAACTTCTCCCTTCAGTCCGGCTGTTCCTTTCTTAGCGTTGGTTTGGTATATCAGCCAGCCTCGTTCCTAACATGTGGCATAGAGAATCATAAACAAAGTCCAGCTGTTGTCTGACCAGATTCCTGCTTCTTGATCCCAACACTTTACTTCTATAAAGACATTCGTTTTTTGGTTGTGACATTAGACTGTAAACTCTTATTTAACTTGGAGCTGTCTAAACCCTCCTTCCTTTTCCCCCAGGTCCTTTTGACATGAACTCTTGTCCATCCATGCCTCTCCTTCCTGTATTATGCAACTGATTTTTTGAACCTCTTGGGGGAATTTCTCAACTCAGAGGTCATAAGATCCTCCCAGAGAGTAAATTCTTCCGCTTAGGTCTGTTTGACTGGAGGTCAATAAATCAAGAGGCAAGGCAAAAAAGTTGAATCAGCACCAGCTGATGGTCACTTGCCAGGTGGCTAGCAAATTAGCAGAACAGAAGGACACACACACACACACACACACACACACACACACACACACACACACACACACACACACACACACACACACACACACACACACACACACACAGCTTCAGACAGCTTTAGGGCAAGTGGCAAAAAGACCCTACTAGGTGAGGCTGTTTAGATACTTTCCTTATTTGAGAAGTTGAGTGATAGGGGGATAGGAAATCAAGTGATTGTGGGGAGGAGAGTGTCTTAATATCTTAACCTCCCCATCTCTCCTTTCCTCTCCTCTTCCCTTCACACCCTTTTCTCTCCTCTCCTCTACTTTTTTTCTCCCCCACCCCCAATCTTCCACTTGACCTAACTAATGGGGCTGGACTAGCTGACTTCTGAAAACCTTTGGTGAGAAGGGACCCACTACCTCTTGAGGAAGCCAAATTCACTTCTGTGCAGCTCTTACTAATCTGTTTTCCCACACATCAGCTGAGATTTTCTTTCCTACGAATTCTATTCTTCTATTCTATTCTGCCTGACCTGAGCAAGCAGAATAAGCCTGATCCCTCTACTACATAAGCAACCTTTCAAATACTTGAAGACAGATGCCTTCATCTCTCCCTTCATCTTCTTCAAGCTGAATGAACAGCCCTCATTTCTTCAACTGCACCATGAATATCATGACCACCAGCAGCACCTTCATCTTCCTGGTTGTCCTCCTCTGGACTCCGTCTGACTTGTTAATGTCCCTCTACAATGTGGTGGCTAGAACCAAACACAATGATGGTATTATCAAGCACAGAATAGTAGGACTACCATGTCCCTCATCTGGATGTTCTGGATTTTCCTCTAGGTTTGGGCTTTTCTTCATTGATTTCTAGCAGTAGTTTCCTTCAACCTGCTGGACATCTCAATAGCTCAGGGTCCCAGAAAACCAGCTGTGTCTCTGCTGCTGTTTCTGTGGTCTGTGTGTCTGGATGTGTGTGTTTGTTTCTTTTCATCTCCTCGCCATTCATTCTTCATCTCTGTTTACTCTGATTTACCCCCAAATAAATTCATTAATTGGATGTAATATCTGGTTCTGCCTTTTATGGTGATCTGGTATCCATACACTGGCATCATATAAATTCCCTCTTCTCTGGACACCATGTGATCCCAGGACAACAATGTGCTGGAATCAGGAGAGCAACTTAAATTTTCAGTGCATTTACACCTTGGAAATCTGGAGAGGTTACAAATGAGTCTGGCTTACTGTTTTGTTGATTTCTAGACTTAAGAAAGTGATGGCGAAAATCTTAATGATGAAGATTGAACAACAATATGCTTCTCCCCTTCCCCACAGAGAGCTGGTTGTTAAACATTTACCAGCACACCCCTCCCCTGGGTCCACACACCCAATGCCACCAATATTTCTTCTTTTCCTTTACTCTCTCTGTCAAGTTTTCACTTTGATTCTCACCTTAGGTCACCTCCAGATTGATGTTAATTTTTCCTTTTCCAGTCTGTGACCCTAGTGCACTTCTACCTACTCCTCATTGGCAGAGCAGAGTAATAGATACCTCCTGAAACCAATGAGTATTAGATAACTTTGGCTAGACCAGCTTCATGCTACACCCATTTGCCTCCTGTCCAGTGAATGAATCATTCCCCACATCCTCTCTCCCCAAAGGACTGGTTTCCTAGACTTTTGGTTCACATTAGAAAAAATACCCTTGGGTAAAGAAAAAAGAGCATCAGACAACCCGGCATCACCTGTATCGATGAAGAATTAATTGTGGCATCAAAAAACTCCACAGGCTCCCTCTAGCAATTAACAAACATTTAAAGAGTATCTATAATGTGCCCGGCACTGGATACACAAATATAAAATATAAAAGTCTCTGATCTAGAAGGAACTTACATTCGGAGTGGTGAGGGTAGGCAGGGGAGCTAACATATGCACAGATACAAAATGTTTGTACAGTAAATGCAAAATAATTTTGGGATATGAGAGGGGCAAAATAACTAATGGGGTGTAGGAGGGCCTCCTGTAGGAGGAGATCCCTGTACCAAGTCTTGAAGCTAAATTGGAATTTCATTCAATCAATAAAACAGTTTATTAAGCACCTACTATGTGTCAGGCACTGTCCTAGATATTGAGGATACAGAGACAGGAAATGAAACAATCCCTGCTCTCAAGGAGCTTATGTTCTATCAAACGCTGGGAAATGTATTCTAAATTGGTTGGGAGGTTGAACCAAGTGACCTCCCAACCCTGTAGATACTCTCTTTCCTTTCTATAGAGTGGATATAATAATACCAGCTCCCTCTTAGAATCCATTATTTAATGATCATTCTCTATATCAAACCGTGAAGAAGGGAGCGTATAATTATTTGGTTAATTCAGACTTTTTGAGGCAAGACCCTATATTTGTTGTTGTTTGGTTATTTTTAGTCGTGTTTTTGTGATCCAATTTGGGGTTTTCTTGGCAAAGATACTGGACCGATTTGCTATTTCCTTCTTCAGCTCATTTTACAGATGAGGGAACTGAGGCAAACAGAGTTAAATGCCTCCCCCAGGGTCACACAGCTTAAGGGTCTGAGTCTGAATTTGAGCTTAGGTCTTCCTGACTCCAGGCCTGATGCTCTATTCACTTCCTCACCAAGTTGCCAGATAACTCAGGTGTCAAATCTATATCAGGTTCTGGGTTCCCTGGGGTGAGTATTTCTATCATTTCTAACAAGTCATATGATTGTCAAATACTCTCTTAACTTTATAGACGAGCTCAAGAAAAATGAGTCTCCAATCAGAATGTTGAAGCAGTGGGGGGTGGAGGGTGAGGCTTTGGAGATCCACCGAGACCTTGTTAAAAGCTCATGGAAGGAACATGCTAAGGGATGATTCTTTGGACCAAGTGCCTTGTGCTACTTGCATTACCTCAGGCATCAAAGGATATGTCTGCGGAGATAATGCCCCTTTATTATGTAATATTACTGTTATATTATTCCCCACCAATTACCAGACTCCTTTTCTGTGAGTCCAATGGCCCCACTGGGAGGGAGGCCACACACAGAGGCCTGGGGCTGCAGGTGAAGGGGGCTGGCTGAGGAGGAGCCTGAAACAGCTGGAGTCCACGAAGCCCCCAGGCATCAAAGATGAGTCTTCAGGCAGATGTTCCTAGGAGTGAAGGGTGAGGAGGAGGAGATCACAGATAGATCAGCTAAATTGTTCTCAATAGGGAGATTCTCTAAGCTTCCTCCTGGGTTGCAGTGAATGTTTTAAGGTCCCCCGCCCCCTCCCCATCCCCCTTATCTCTCCATATATTTAAGGTGCTCCTGGAGGTATCCATAGCACCAAACCACTTTAGGCATTTAATATTTAAGAGTGTACAGACAAGTCGAAAGCTCGTTGGTTTGGGAATCTGGACAATGGGGTTCTGCTTCTGGCTTTGTTGATGAAGGGCTGTTTGACCTTGGCTAAGTCACTTCCCCTGTATGGGCTTTTGATCCCTCATCTGTAAAAGAGTGGGTTGGACTGGATGGGCTCTAAGATGCTGTCCAACTCTAAATCTTAAAAGGAAATAAACATGATGATATGTGCTGAATAATGTATGTTTGCAGTTAGGTTTACTGTTTGTGACATGGAAACATCAGATCTTGATGTAGAAAATTTGTGTTTAAGTCTTGGCTTTGCCACTCATAAGCCCTTTGGGAAGGTACCTAACCTCTGCGAGCCTCTGTTTCCTCACCTGTAAAATGGAAACAGTAACATTTGGACTTTTAAGGTTGTGATCGTGAGAGAAGTGTTCTGTAAAGTGCAATATAAGGATGTTATTATAACTAAGAGCAGAGTAAGAAAATGGCAGTGTCTATGGGATCACAGATTCAGAGCTGGAAGGACCTTGGAGGCCATCCTGTTCAGCTCCATTCCTGCACAGGACTTGAAATGAAAGGGGCCATAGAATGAATCTAGTCTAATCCTCTTTATTACAGATGAGGAAAGTGAGGTATGGTGAGGTTTTGTGACTTGTTCTTGGGTACTCAGGTGGCAGTCAGTAGAATGAAAATTCAAATCCAAGTCTTCTGACACCAAATCAAATGTGCTTTTCACTCTACCACACAAAATGCTTCTTTTCTTTATTTTTTTCTTCTCCCCTTCCCTCCCCTCCCCTTTCCTCCCTTCCCTTTCCTCCTCTCCCCTTTCCTCCCTTCCCCTCTCCTCCCCTCTCCTCTTCTTGAGACTGGGTCTCCCTATCTTGCCCAGGGTGGAAATGCAGTGGTCACTCACAGTCCCATTCCCAAGAGTGATAAACACAAGAGCTTTAACCTGCTACATTTTTCCTTCCTGATGAGCCTGTTCACCCAGAGGAAGGATATGCTGGTGGAGTAATGGCTTGCAGATGGCTGAAGAACACAGTATGGCGCACGTGGACTGGGCTCTCAGAGCTCAGGGCCTCAGGGTGGGAGCTTGCGAACAGAGGCCTGGCCTGATGGTGGTCAGCAGCCTCATTACCATGGGAGTCAAAGTGCTTATCATATTTTCAGGTATTGCCAAGCTGGGAGGGTTGTCTGACTGCCAGGATTCAAGAAAGTCTGGACAGACTATGCCACTGGGTCAAATCTCAAAAGAGTCAGGCCATAAGTTTAACAAATGGAAAATACAGACCAGGCCTGCAGTGAATCATGGACCTCACATGATGCATTCAATCTCTTGCCTTTGAAACCTTAGTCTGAATCCTTAATGTCACTGACATCTAATCAGAATGACAGGAGACAAGCTCATTTGAAATTAAAAAAAAAATCAGTGGCAATCTTACTGCAAGATGTCCCATTGAATCACAAATTAAGCCCTGTGATATGTAAATAGCCTTTTGTAGTTTGCCCAGTTTGACCAAAATCACTTGATGCTTGCCTTCAATAATTGCAGGGGAATAATTAAACCAATGTAAACTTTGTGAGCTGATATTCTCTTGTCACATAAAAGGGGCATATCACTTCTGGATGGATCCATGGAATATTTAGGTCTACCGAAAGAGAGGGACCTGAATTACTAGTAACAATGGCTAGCATTTACATAGCACTTCAAGGTTTGCAAAGTGCTTTATGCACAGTATCTCGTTGGAACCTCATGATGAAAGGGAGGGGAAAATTCTATAATTCATATAATTACCTATTTTACAGATGAGACTGAGTGAGGTTGGATAACTTGCCATGGTCATATATATGTGTCAAGGGTGGGACTTGAACCGAGGTCAACTACTCTTTCAACTTATTCCATGACTCTGCCTGCCAGTTAATTGTGCCTTAAAAGTGCCTTCATCCAATTCCCTCCCTTCCCCCATGCCCCTGTAGTTTACAGATCAGAGAACAGAGAGAAGCAAAGAAGATTAAATTAATTGCCCAAGTTCACATTGATATTGACTATGGACATGTGATCTCATCTATGTGGACATTCCCTCCAAAAATAATGCAGATCGCAAACCATTGTGCAACTTTTGTCTGTGTCCTCCCATAGATCTTTCCTTGGAGGGTCCACGCCACATACAGAGGAACTTCCTCTAGGTCTCTTGACATTACATGGCTACGAGTGGACCAAAATGAGTGTTCATTGGTTATTGTTTGCCCTTACTATGAACTCTGGAATGACTTAATTTTTCTTTTATTTGAGTTGCTCATCTCTTTGATAGCATCGATTTCTTCATTTCTCTTATAAAATTATTGACTGGTTAGAATCTTCTTATACTGACTATGGGCTTTTACATTGCCCTTTGGGTATCCTATCCCTTTAATTCACAGAGGTAATTAATACTAGAATTGGTATTTGAGCCCTGATTCTTTTTATTCCAAACTAGTTCTCTTTCTAATATATCGCAGGTGCTTTGGGTCAACTACACATCTCTTGGAAAATGAATGGGTCGACCAACATGATCTTGAAGGTTCTGTCTAGGTCTAATATTCTACTACTCCATGAATTGAAAATATTATTTCAGGATGGGTCCATTGACATATTGGCATATGAAAAAGGACATGACCCAGTAAGGTTTGAATAACTGAAATTAGGGAATTTAAAATTGTGGTTTCTGCTTTGCAAAGGAGAGTGAAATATTGTCATTCTTTAAATAATTACAAACAACCCACATAATAAGTAATTCTTTTCCCATCAAAGTGATCTTTGATCATATGGACAAAAAGTATACTACATTCTCCAGCCTTTTTGTGGTTCTGTATCCATTATGGATGGGAAAGTGTGGGCTACGCTCTATTTCTCTTTATCCTCTATAATGCATCAGGGTTGAAAGTAGCCCTCTCTATCCACATCATTCAATAAATATTTATTAAGAGCTTACTATGTACCAGGTACTGTCCTAAGGGCTGGGGATACAAAAAAGGGCAAAAACATGGCCCCCGCACTCAAGGAGCTCATATTCTAATGAAGGGAACAACATGCAAGTTACATACATACAAAATGTATACAGTATAAAAGAGTGATGATCTCAGAGAGAAGGCACTAACAGGGGAGGATGGTATGTTACAGAAAAATCTCTTGTAGAAGGTGGGGTATGAGCTGAATCTTGAAGGAAGCCAAGTAAGCTAACAGGTAGAGATTAGGAGAGAGAACATTCTAGACATGAAGGACACTTACTGAAAAGTGAGAGATAGAATATGATGTTTGAAGAACGGCAGGAAGGCCAGTGTCAATGGACTCATAAGATATGTAAAGAGAAGGAAAGCGCAAGAAGACTAGAAAAGTCATGACCAGGGTCCAGGATGTGAAGGACTTTAAAAGCCCATCAGAGGATCTTATATTTAATCCTGGAAGTAATAGGGAGCCATTAGAGTTTATTGAGGAAGGGGATAACATGGTTAGACCTGTACTCTAGAAATATCACTTTGACAATTCAGTGGAAAGAAAGGGATGTATACAAGAGATGTTAGGAAGGTAAAATTGACAGGATTTGGCAACAGGTTAGACATGGGGGGTGGTGAGGGATGATGATGGATCAGCGATGGTGCCCAGATTAAAAACCTGAGTGACTTGGAAGATGGTGGTGTCCTTGACCATAACGGGAAAGGTATTGAGTTCTGTTTTAGATCTATTGAGTTTGAGATGTTTATTGGACATCTATTTTGAGATATCCAACAGGCAATATATGACTTTAGGTTAAGAGAGAAGTTGGGGATGAATAAATATATTTGAGAATCATCTGCATAGAGGCAATAACTGAATCCATAGAAACTGATCTCATCAATTGAGATAGTATGGAATGAGAATGGAAGAGGGCCAAGAACAAAGCTTTGGAGGATACCCATGGCTAGGCAGTTTGACCCAGAGGATGATCCAATGATCCAGTAAGGAATACTGAAGTTGGTCAGAGAGGCAGGAGGAGAACCAGGAGAGACCAGTGTCACAAGACCTAGAAATGAGATTGGTTGATTGGTGTGGTCCTTCTTTCTCGAAGAGGACAAAAAATGACATCTCTATGCTAAAGTCAAGTTTCAATGTGTCCAACTGTGGGTGATCAGACCGATACGAGCTGAGAATGCTCTACCACAGGTCAGGCACAAGTTAGTCCATGTGAACATTTGTGGGGAATGCTATAAATTTGTGCATCTGGTGTTTCCTTTGAGCTGTCTCAATTCTGCTTTGCTCATAGAGCACGGCACCTTCTCTGATGTGGACACTCTATGCTGAGCTGCCCTGTGCCAGTATCTCCCATGTCACACAATCAATTCCAAAGTTCTTGAGAGAGACCCTGAGAATGTCCTTATATCACTTCTTCTGACCACCATGTGAATACTTGCCCTGTGTGAGTTCTCCATAAAAATAGTCTTTTTGGCAAGCATATATTTTGCATTTGAACAATGTGGCCAGCCCATCGGAGTTGTGCTCTCTGAAGCAGAGTTTGAAAGCTTATGAGCAGTTTAGTTTGTGTAAGGACCTCAGTGTCTGGTACCTTATCCTGCCAGGTGATCTTCAGAATCTTCCTAAGACAATTGCAATGGAAGCGATTCAGTGTCCTGGCATGGCGCTGGTAGACTGGCCAGGTTTCACGGGCATACAACAATCACTTCAGCACCACAGCTCTGTAGACCTTCAGTTTGGTGATCAGTCCCCCACACTTTCCTTTGGAACCTCCCAAACACTGAGCTAGCCCTGGCAATACATGCGTCAACCTCATGATCAATGTGTACAGATATTACTCAGGAGAAAACAGTGATTGACAAGTTTGATTATGCCTCTCCCCTCCCACCCCAATAAACTCCAGTGGTTCCTTATTGCTTCCAGGATTAAATCCAAAATCCTCTGTTTGGCATTTAAAGCCTTTTATAACCTAATAATCCCTTACCTTTCTACACCTTACTCCCTTTCTCATACTCTTCAATCCAGTGACAATGGTCTTCTGACCTTTCCATGAATGAGATACTCTCTGGGCTCCTGGCATTTTATCTGGCTGTCTCCCATGCCTGGAACACTCTCCTTCCCTCCTGGCTTCCTTTAAGTTTCACCTTTTACGGCAAGCCTTTCCCAATCCACCTTAATTCCCTCTCCTATGTTAATTATTTCCTATTTATCCTGTTTACAATATGGCTGATTTGGATTTGTTTGCATATTGTCTCCAGCATTAGATTGTGAGTTTTTGAGAGCACAGGCTGTCTTTTGCTTGCTTTTGTATCTCCAGCACTGAATACAGTGTCTGGAACATAGTAAGGGCTCAATAAATGTTTATTGATTGATTGGCCGTTTAAGGCACTGCAGAGTGATCAAGAAGGATGAAGACTGTGAAAAAGGCCATTAGATCAGGCAATCAGGAGATCATTAGTAACTTTAGAGAGAGTGGTATTAGATGAATGATGAGATCAGAAGCCTGACTTCAGAGAGTTTAGTGAGAGGAGCAAAGGGAGACAAAGAGACAGCAATCCCAGTGGAATAGACAGCCTTTTCAAGGAGCTTTGGCACAAAAGGGAAGAAAGATCTAGAATGAGAGCTCATGAGCTTGTGGAAATGTTTGGATCAGGTAAGGTTTTTTTTTTTTAAGAATAGGGTCTAAAAACATAAGAATGTTTGTAGTAGATGGTAGGGAAGTAGACAACAGAGAAAGATTGAAAATAAATGAAGGAGTGGGGATGGCAGAGGGAACAATCTGCTGTATGGTACAGTGGCTAGTTTGTGTGTCCTAGAATCAAAAAGAACTGGGTTTAAATCCTGTCTCAGATACTTTCGGCCATTTTTCTCAGCCTCAGTTTCCCCACCAGTAAAATGAGAGTAATAATGACTGTAGCACTTACCACAACAGGCTGTTGTAAGGGTTAAGTGTTATGTATGTCAGGCACCTTAAAATAATAATAAAAACCCTTTAAGGCATGATATAAATTTGAGCTATTTGGAGAGGCAGCATGTAATAGCTTACAGGGCGCTGGATTTATAGTAGGTAGATTTGGATTCAAATCTGACCTCATACTTACTAGCTGTGTGAAAGATTGAGTCAAAACATTTTATTGCGTGCTCAATATGTGCTTGTGTTAAAAACACAAAACAAAAATAGAAGAGTCCTGGTCTTCAGTGAACCTCCAACCTAATAGGGGAAGACAAGGTATATAGGGCAGTGTTGCCCAGGAAAGGGACTTTTGCTCTGGGCTTTGGGAGTGTGACCCTGGACCTCTCTGACTCTTTGTTTGTTTCATCTGTAAAGTCTGATTCAATTCATTTGACAGTTTTTAAGTACTTATTATGTATAATTTAACCCTGTGGTCAATATGCTCATGCACCGAGAAAACCCAAGGTGATTGTAAGCTTTGTCTTTAGGGAGTGTGAGTTGCGATCTTGTGAATTAGTGGGACATGAGCAAGCCTCCCTATCAATTCAGGCCTTAGCTTTTCCTTGTGTCTATCAGAGGAAATAACACTTGCCCCCTCTGTATTTTGGGGGTAGGGGAGCCCAACAGAGGTAAAGCAATAACTTTTTGTGGAGCTGTTTGAGGTCCTACAGTGAAAGTGGCTATAAAACTGTTACCCCACTCCTTCGATTTCCACCTGTGAAAATGAAAATAAGTTCATTTATTTGTTCTGGGAGGTAATGGCCACTGGGAGATCCAGCTGTAATTAGATTCTCACCTAAATAGAGCTATTCAAGGGCTTTCTAATTAGGCTGAGCCTCATTCAGACACACATGACAGCTAGTTCTGGATACCCACAGGCAGCTAGATGGTGCTGTGAATAGTGCTGGGCTCAGCTTCAGGAATAACAACTGACATTTCTATATTCTCACAAATATTTGATCCTTACAGCTACCCTGGTGGATAGGTGTGATTATTAATCTCAGTTGAGGAAACCAAGGCTGAGATGGGTTAGGTGGTTTGTCCTTTGAGGCTGCATTTGAACTCAGGTCTTCCTGACTCTGGGTCCAGTGCTCCACAAGATGTACTCCCTTTGGAAGATTAGAGTTCAAACTGCTTCAGACACTTCCTAGCTGAGTGACTTTGGCCAATCACCTAATTTCTTTCAGCCTCATTATTTTCTTCTGTAAAAGAAGGCACCAGCCTCCAGGGATTGTTGTGAAGATCAAATGTGAAAAGATACATTGAAGAGTTTGTAAACCTTAAAGCACTAGCTATCTTCTTCATCGTCTTCATCATCATCATTAATATTAACATCATTATTTATGCAGTCCTTCTGTCATGTGATGTGCTATGTCATTACTGGCAAGGGATTAGTCATGACTAATAATGACCCTACAGGGTGAAAGGTTAAATGGCAAACTTAAGGTTATTTCAAGGTTAATAATCAAAATCTCTGAGCTTTGGGACAAAGCCATTTATGCGTATTTTCCCTGAATATTAGTATAACGAATATCTATGAGTTTCAGCTGTTGAAGGCAATGAACTTTTGGTGAACTGAACTCATTCTACCCCTTTTCTCACATTCAGTGTCTTCTTGGAGCTTGTCCTCAAACTCAAGATGGTGGCTGAAAATCAGAGGATAATGGGATCATAGATTTAGGGCCGTCAAGTCCAAATTCTTCATTTTCTGGAGGGAAATTCTTCTCTCTCATTGCCATCCCTTGACTAAATCAAAATGGAAAATGAAAAATGTTATCATCCCTTCTCTCCTGCTGTCCTTGTTGGTATAAGATATTCAGTTTTCAAATTCAGATAAAGAGGGAAAAGATTGGAGATTCTGCCATAAAAGCCTATGATTTGCTATCCGAAATTGACATTGCTGGCGCATGAATGATCCCCCCCCGCCACCGCCCAGCTATTATAAGAATCTATGGACCCACGAGACATTGGAAAGTCCTGGACTTTCTTCCCTTTGGACAAAATACAAATCTTGTGGACATACTGATAAATAGATCTGGGCACATTTTACAATGTCTTAGCCATTTGCCAAGTTGAATGAATACCAAACAGGATTATATATTTAGGTAGTAAGGAAACTTTTCTCTCTCTACAGATATAGGTCCCACTGGATGAATATAGAACCTGCCTTTGTTATGGCATACATGAAATGGATCTTCCCTAGGGTGTTGTAGACATTTTGTAAAATTATATACCCAGTTTGGAACTGAGAATGAAATCTTAACCCCAGATTTTCCATTCATATTTCATTACTATGTGATCGTGAATGAGATATTTTAAACTGGGTAATTATTCTATTTATCTACTAAATAGGGTCAAAAAGCCTGAGCTCAGACATGGCTTGCATTTCTCAATATGCTCATGTTTGATTTTTGGCATCCATTGTGTATGCATACAATGATACTCTGTTGGGTATGACCAACATGCATTTATTCAGCACCCACCATGTGTCAGGCACTGTGTTAGGTAATAGGGATGCAAAGGCAAAAATGGAACATTCTCTGCCATTGAAGATGTTATGTTCTGCAGCACCTTAAATTTGGATACCAAAGTGGCCATTAATTCATATTTATTGGGGAAAGTCAGTGTAATAGCCTTGAAGTCAGGATAGATCCAGATGTGAATTTCACCTCTAATACTAACTAACTACATAACATGCACAGGCCACTAAAATTCTCTGAGCTTCAGTTTCTTCATCTGCAAAATGGGGATAATAATGCTTGTGGTATCTCCCTCACAGGGTGGTGAGAATCAATCTAGATTACGTGTGCCAAGTGCTGTTCTGTCCTTAAAGAGCTTTCTAAATAACAATAATAGCTAGCATTTATATAATACTTTGAGACTTGCAAAGCACTTTACAGATATTTTACTTTATCCTCACAACAACCCTGGGAGATAGGTGCTATTATTATGCCTCTTACAGATGAGGAAACTGAGGCAGACAAAAGTTTAAGTGACTTGCCAGTGTCTGAGACTGGATTTGAACTCATACCTTCCTGACTCCCAGCTTAATGCTCTCTCCACTGGCATCTAGATGCCAGATAGTGTCACTAACTCTTAAATGGATGAATGAAAAAACTGTATTATGGACTATTAAAAATCCACTTTTATTACTCTTAAGAACATAGAGTGGTATGAATCTATTTTGGTGTGGACTAGGGACCAGACCTGTGATTTCATCGAAGAGATCACTTCCCAGTGAGGGGAACTACCTTTACCAATGCAGACCAGATTCCTCTCTGTAACTGACAGCCCTAGAGAGGGGCCTGGGGGCATTGAGAAGTCTGATGCGATGGACAGAGAACCAGTTTTGGAGTCAGGAAAAATGAAGTTCAGGATGCTTGCCAGTCCTGGAGTTAAGAAGGTCCAATTCAAATGCATTCTCAGACACTTACTAGCAGTGTGACCTGGGCAAGACACAACCCTTGTTCACCTCAGTTTTCTCAACTGTAAAATAAGGATAATAATAGCACCTACCTCCAAGGATTACTGTGAGGGTAAAATGAGGAAATATTTGTAAAAGACTTAGCACAGTCCCTGGAACATAGTAGGTACTTCAACATGTCCTCCCTCCCTCCCTCCCTCCCTCCCTCCCTTCCTTCCTTCCTTCCTTCCTTCCTTCCTTCCTTCCTTCCTTCCTTCCTTTCTACCTTCCTTCCTTCCCTCCTTCCTTCCTTCCTTCCTTCCTTCCTTCCTTCCTTCCTTCCTTCCTTCCTTCCTTCCTTCCTTCCTTCCTTCCTTCCTTCCTTTCTTCCTTCCTTCCTTCCTTCCTTCCTTCCTTCCTTTCTTCCTTCCTTCCCTCCTTCCCTCCTACCCTCCTTCCTTCTTTCCTTCCTTCTTTCTGATCTGGCCTTTGATATATCACTGACTATGTGATCTTGGGTGAGTCATAATCTCTCCATGTCCCAGGCAACTTGCTAAGACCCCAAACTTCAGGACAGGAGTCTATCTGCATTGAAAAGGGAGTTTCCACATCTGGAAGGGGCTCCCTATACAGATGAAATCACAGGTCTGAGCCATCCACCATTTCAAAAAAAGGAAGAAAATACTAGTTAATAATAACAAAAATAGTAATTAGCCTTTTAAAGAAATATAAAAATAGGACATTTAGATGGAGTCACAGTAAGGCTTAACAGTCTAAAGGGGTCCTTTGATTTTAACTGGCTCTCCTGCATTTTGGTGGGTATTTAAATTCAGGGACATGGACACATGTGGGACAAAGGTATGACAAGCTAGCAGGAAGTGTCATTTTGTGTGTCTTTATAGTATTGATCCATTTAGACTTATAGATTCTCAGGGTTGGATGAGGCTTACTGGCCATCTGATCCAATAAAAACCTTGGAAAACATCCTTTGTGCAATGTCCCTGATGAGTGGCCATCTAGATTTCGCTTGCCCTTTATTGAGGGTGAGCCTGCTGTCTCCTAAGCCAGAGCCATCCACTTTGGGATAGCTGTAACTCTTAACAAATCAAGCCCAATGTGTTTTCCTGCAACTACCGCCCATTGTTCCTGACTCTGCTCTCTAGGGGCCACACAGAACAAACTTAATCCTCCTTCCACATTCAGTTCTCTGGCCCTTTGACAACACAGCCTGACAGTTTCAGCTTGCCCTTACAAAGATGGGAGAACTGATTGCTATTAATACTTCAATAACTTTGTGCTCATAGCAGACTATTAATTCATTATCAAGGTCATGCCTTGGGGAGTCTCTCACCAAACTTGAGGAGACACTGACTCACAAAGGAACCAGTGACTTTCCCAAGGCCATTCAGCAAGTTTGAGATTGGATTAGAAATCTAGCTTCCCGCCAACTAGGAGACGTCCTTCCCACTCCTTAACAACCTAGTCAGTCTCCAGGCTGTTGCTTGAGTTTGGACGAACGACTTTGTCTGTATTCCTATTAAGGCCAGAGATGCTTGTCACTGGCAAAATCAGGAAATTTAAAACAGTCAAGAGGCAGCTGACAACAAATTCATTCTAGGATGTGTTTTTATAAAACAATAAAGGATTTGGTGCTTCCTCAGGGTTGAGGACCAAAATGGAATAAGAGTCGAAGCCAGAATTGCCTCCCTATTGGGAACATTTGCCTATCAACTGTGCATGGGACAAGATTATGTTTGCACGTATCATAGGGTGTTACTTTCTGTTATCAACCCTATTATGGTCTGGGCTTTAAAAAGCATCTTTACATGTGCCAAGGATTTTTATATCCTTTGTTTCTATGGAGTCCTTTTTTTTCGGAAAGGAAAAGACCAATGGAACTTAACATGTCCATATAGAATCGAGATGGCAAGTCTTCACCATGAGAGATTAGCCTTCCACCTTTGTGAAGCATGTTGGGGGGAAATTACAAGACAGCTAAAATAGAAGAGAGCTTAATTCTTTGCATCCCAAATGTTAGGGACAGTGTGGTACTATAATAATATAACAAGAAAAATAATAATAATAACCCACTAATAATAATGGCCAGCATTTTCATGGCCCTTTAATATTTGCTAAAATCTCTGCCTCTCACACCTCATTTGATCCTCATAATAGTCATGTGACACAGGCGTTGTCATTATCCTTATTTTTTCAGACAAGGAGACAGGGATTAATGGTTTGCCTGGGGTTACCCACGAGGTGGGGTTTGAACTCTGGACTTCCTGACTCTAAGTCCAGCATGCCCTCTACCGTGTCACCTACTGACCTTTACTGGACAGAATGTTGGGGGACGTAGGGTTCTAGACCCAACTCTGTTACTAAATTTGCTACTCTGGGTCTCAGTTTTCTCATTTGTAAAATTGGGGATTTGAAATAAGATCAGTCAACCAAAAAGCATTTAACAAGAGCTTAGCTCTAGGAAATGGATACAGAGACAAAAAGAAACAGTCTCTGTCCTCAGGAAGCTTACGTTCTAATGAAGGAGACAACATGTATGTAATTAAGTGATTACAAAATTTTACAAAATAAAGATGAGTAGTTGTAGAGATCAGGAAAGACTTCATGTAGGAGGTAGCATGTGAACTCAGAGCTTTGAAGGAAGCTAAGGATGCTGAGAAGTAGAAGTGAGGAGGAGGTGCATGCCAGGCATGGGTTCAGCCAGAGGAAAGGATTGGAAATAGGAGATGGTCTTGACTGAGAACAGGAAGGCCTGTTGGAGTGGACATTAGAGTGGAAGAAAGGGAGCAATGTATAAAAATGCTGCAGGTGTAGGATGAGGACAGGTTGGGAGGGCTTTATAAGTCAAACAGAAGTGCATCTCTGATCCTAGAGCAATAGGGAGCCATTGTAGTTTATTGAGTAGGAGAACATTGTGGTTAGATCTGCATTTTAGGGAAAACTATGTGGTGGTTAGATTGGAGAGGGGAGAAACAAGGCGAATCTTGGTCTTGGGGCTTGTATTTGATGCTTCCAAAGTGGTACGATCCTGTAATAGTAATTAAGGTGGGACTTTTTGCTGTTCTCCTCATAAGTGCCTTTAATGATTCTGGCCTTTGTTTGAATGGGGCAGATAAAGTGGGATCTTTTTGTCTTAGAGTATTTCTCAGCACAGAGATAATTGGGAGTCATTGATTTGTATATGATGTGATACTGGGGATGGGGAACTTTCCCATACCCAGCCTGGGTGAGGTCAGAGCCTTCAGGGCTCTGAAC
This sequence comes from Trichosurus vulpecula, assembly GCF_011100635.1. Lineage (NCBI taxonomy): Eukaryota > Metazoa > Chordata > Mammalia > Diprotodontia > Phalangeridae > Trichosurus > Trichosurus vulpecula. Next base: position 47,327,791 of record NC_050580.1, on the reverse strand, counting down.
TGGATATAATTGAGGACAGCTTGGCATTTGACTTTTGGGGCACACTCATGGAAGGAGTGTTGAGACTCTGGGCAAGCTGCAAACTACCCCCCAGCTTTGCAGTCTAGAAGTTGGCAGTGGTAACTATGTTTTGTGATTTGAATCAGACAAGGTCTGTCTGTTGATGTTTGTATATGCCTTGAAGTTCAGGGGGCTGATCTTTTCCCCCTGAACTGTGAATGGTATTTGTATGTTTGATTAAACTGAGATTGTCAACTCCTTAAAGTTACTTTCCTTAGTTAAACAGATCAAAGAACCTGTGTTGGCAGCTTTCTGGGTGCTGGCTGTTGGTGGATCTTACACCCCCCCAGAAGCTGCTAGCAAGATTGTTACAACAGATTCAAGGAGAGATCACTTCATCACTTACTGATCTGTGCTCCAGTCCTTATACAGGTAGGGCCCTTACTTCCTCATGACTACCCCCACTCCTCTCCACCCTGGAACTGTGACCTGGAGCTAGGCAAAGGGCAACAGAGCTTTGCCACTCAATCCTGTGCCCAGTGTTAGTACAAGGGTCCTCTGTGAACTCTTCTGCCCAGGTTTCAGTTCCCTTACTGCCTTGGATACTGGCCTGCTTCCTTCTTCTATCACCACTGCATTCATAGCCTTGTACTATAGTCACCACCTGGTGCCAGTTCCATGGTGTTGCACTCCTTGCCAGCCCTCCCCTCCCACCCCAGTGGCTGCAAACCTCTCTGTCTTCCTAAATTTCCCTGGGATGGAAAAATGAGTCCCTGTGACTTTTTCTTGGCTTTTCTCCTTAAAATTCAGTTTTATGTGTTTTCTGTGGCCATTGTAGAAGAGATTCTGGGGATGCTTTTGGCATTTGTGACCTCTCATTTCACCCTCTTGACTCCACTTCAGGACCTACATCTTAAACATAATTGAATCTCCTACAATGCTCACTATGCCACAAGCACATGAGAAAACCTCATTAAATGGAAAGAATAAGTCCCTAGAACTAAAGGACAGTTAGCTATGGAATGAAAAAAGACTGTGAACCTTGGGCCAATTGCAGCCAGCACTAGAACCCACCTGATTGTCTAGATGGTATTTCTGATTGGGAGTTATAAGCACTGTGGTTTCTGGTTCATAGATTCACAGAATCCCATACAGCCCAACCCATACCTTACTAAGAATTCTTTCTGAGAAGGAATGATTATCTAGCCCTTGCTTTAAGATTTCTAAGTGGAGGATAACCTCGGCTCTCCTGAAGCAGCTTATTCCACTCAGGAACAGCTCCATTTTGAGGTTCCAGTTTTGCTGGGTCTGGAAGTCATCAAACCTTAATGTCTCCATCTATAAGCTGGGGGTGATAACAACCCAGAGTGATCATTCTCAGCAATAATTCAGATTAGCCAGAAAGCCCTATTTGGAAAACTACAACTTGAACCAATGCTGACTAATTATGCTGATTATCTCCCCCATAGAAGTCATTAAATGAAATGATGTACCTTGATTTACAAACCAGTCTTGATGATTTTTAAGAAGACTGGCAGTGTTTACGAGACTGAAACCTATGGGAAGATTTCCCTCTTTCTCATAACACTTTGCACATTATTCCACATGTTCAGTCCATCAAATTCCATAAACATTTAATAAGCAACTACTTGGTACAAAGTATTTTGTTGGGTCAGGGCAGAGACAAAATTTAGCTAAGACACAGTGAATTTATCCTCCCTTCAAATCATCTGGTCTTGTCGTACCCAAAATAAAGCATTAGTTAGATAAATCACCTGAATCTGTGGCTCCACTCCTAACCTTACCTCCCTATCAACCATTGGCAGAGCCCTCTAGTATATCAGATGACTCTTGGCAGATGCTGTACTTGTAATAACCGGGCAGGTTACAATATAATTATCCAGGTGCTGGACTGGTTTCATTTTTTATTTGTTGGTGTTGATAAATGTATTGTTCATTTCCTCTCAGGTGCCCCACAATTGCTTCTTAGGAGGTCCACTGTTATGGCCTCTGGATGTATCTGTAATGTTACCAAATCAGTAGGGGTAGACATTGAAAAACAGAGCAGAAACTGTCCTAATAAAAAGAAGAAATTTACAACATGAATTCAGGGAAAGGAAAGAAGAGGAGAGGAAAAAGAGGAGGGAAGGGTTGAAGGAAGAAAGGAAAGAAGGAAGAGTAATAGAAGTAAAGAAAGGAAGGAAAGAAAAGGGAGAGAAATAGATAAAATAGATACGAAGTGGTAGTGAAAGAAAAAAGAAAGAATAGGAAGGGAAAAATAAGAAGAGAGTAAATTAAAGAGAAAGGAAAGAAAGGAGGGTTAAAGAGTGAGAGAAGAGAAGGAAGAAAGAAAAGAGGGAGGAAAGAGAGACAGACAGAGACACAGAGAGAGAGACAGAGAGAGAGAGACAGAGAGACAGAGAGAGACAGAGATGGAAGAAATCCTGGAAGTGGAGGAAGGGGAATTTGGGCTGTCTTCTCCCACACAAGCAGACACTTGAGGCATGAAAAGACTCCATTAAAGGTGGGCCTTCTTCCCTCCTCCCCCTAGGCAGGTCACACTAACCCTCAGGAAACAGTGAAACACCCATCATTGTCCAATCTGCCATTAGCACACATTTGCCTCCCCACTTAGAAGAATGTACAATTTAATCTCATGATAAATTGCACCTGCACATCTCAAATCGCTTCAGCATTTCCTCCTCAGAGACCTAAGTCTCTGTCAAGAACACACGTTTTTTTTTTTTTCCCTGTGATTTTGGAAAAGCAATGTCCTTATCATCTTCTATAAGGAAGATCATTTCAAAACATTCTCTAACTTCACTGACACTTTATCAACCTTTTTTTAAATGCTTTTACTTTTTGGTGGTTTAGAATCTCATCATGTTTTTCATCTGCAATCTTCTTTCCTCTCTTGAATCTCAAAACAATAGTTTATTTATTGTCTTTTCCTAGGTAGTGCAGTGGATAGAGTGTTGGACCTAGAGTCAGGAAGACCTGAGTTCAAATCCAGCCTCAGATACTTACTAGCTGTGGGACTCTGGGCAAGTTAATTTCTCTTTGCCTCAGTTTCCTTATCTGTAAAATGGGGATAATAAAACCTGCCTTCCAGGGTTATTGTGAGGAGCAAATGCAATAACATTTGCAAAGCTCTTACTGTACCAGTATGTGTATATATATATGTATATATATATATATACATATATATATGTGTGTGTGTGTATGTATATGTATATATGTATATATATATGTATATACACACATATACATGTACACACATATATGTATGCATGTATGTATGTATGTGTATCACCTGTGTGACCTTGCAGAAGTTAACTAACGTATTGGGCCCATTTTCTCATCTATAAGATGAGAAGTTGGGCTAAATTATATCTAACTCCCTTTTCAGGTTTAAATCTTATGATCCTTATTCTAACAAACCAACGATCTAAGCCTGAATTTTCCAAAACATTTTCAAGTTAAGCTCTGATCTTTGGTCAAACATCTCTGCTACTTTCGTGGACCCCTGATATCACAAGTGAAGGTACAACTTCTACCAGTATAGATTATGACTCACTCATCATATTTTCTCATCCCAGGTTATTCTTGTTTATATCTTTTCGTAAAAATCCCTCATCAATGATGAACCCGAAGTACCAGAGGCCTTTCTCTGTCTTGTTCAGATTAAACACGACATTAATGATGCTTCCTGTTATTTCTCCCTTACGGATTGTCATTGGTAGTATGGTGAGACATACACTCATTCCAAGAATAACTGGCATTTGTACAGCACTTGGTAATTTGCAAAAATGCTTTATATCCACCATTTCATTTGGAACTTTGATAAATGTACATCTTCCCACTGAAGCATCATTTGAGGTTGATACTCAACCTCATAACTTTTGAACAAAGTTATCACATGGTCATATGTCAAAGGACATTGAATAACTTCAATATAAACATGAGAGATAACTTGTCGGAAGAGAGCCTTTAATAGACCATTTAGATAATATCTAGTGAAACCAATGGACACCTCAAAATTATATTCTAAAATGTATAAAATAAAATACATAGGATTACAGAGGAAACAAATTATATTGAAACACAGTTATCAAAATATATTAAAGAAAGTTTCTCATGCCACAGGTTAAGAACCCCTTCTTTAAGGCAATCTTTTTGTTCACTAGAGTCGAAACCCTCTTTTGAAATCTATAAACAATGATACAATGAGAGCTAAAACACATTTGAAAAATTCATCATCAGTGAAAAATGTTCATAAGACCCTATTTGGATCAATTACTTCTAATTGTCCTGATTTTCTCTTCTCTTTATTTGCTGGGGGTGGGCGGGGATCATCACCCCATCAACTCTGTGGTTTACATCCATCTCAAACCATCTGGGTCTCTCACACTGGGTGCCTGCAGTGGTTTTCAAGGCTTGTTTTGTTTATATTTTTGTCCTTCATCCTGCTGTGAACCATTTTCCCTTGGACTTTTCAAATCCAGCCAACAGCAAAAAAAAAAAAAAAAAAAAAAAAAAAAAAAAAAAAAAAAAAAGGAAAAAGGAAAAAGAAAAAACCAAGGATTGAAATCTGACCAAACAGCTTTATTCAATAGAGGCTTTCAGAAGACGAATGGGCTGGCCACTGAACTCTAAGGTGGAAGAAGGCGGCTTTCTACACCTATGTTCCAGTGAGTTGAACATGTGTTTAAGGTATATGAAATGTGGAACAAGGCAGGGAAGAGCATGTGTATGCTAAGAATCCATTATTGGTCTTTGGAAGCTTTCACCTAAGGCTTTTAAAATAAGGAGCTCCCCTTTGTTGGGTTCTTGCTAACCCCAAAGTCTTACCCGGAAGCTTCCTCATGGCATGGAGATCACCTGAAGCTCTGGAGGCTGATGCCAGGAGAGGACAAACTTGGGCAGATTCTACAAACCTGGAAAAGCTTTAAGTACATGCCTGGCAAACCAGCCTCACCAAATGAACCAGGAGGCTGACTACAAAGAGCTATCTAATAAAAGGAAGACCAAAACACAAGGACAAAGGAAGCTGGTAGATTTGCGCTACTGAAGATGGAAGTACCTTTGCGTTCAGCCACTCCACATTCTGGCCAAATTAGGCTACGTGCTGTTCCCCATACATGAGATTTGATTTCTTGCCTCTGGGCCATTGTCAAAACTGTTCCTCCCCATCTCTGCTTCAATGGCCTCCAGCTTTCCTCAAGACTCAACTCACATGCCAGCTTCTACATGAGTCTAATCCTATTTTCATCAATTTGTAGTTCTCTCCTCCCTCCCTCCAAATTATCCTACTATTAATTTTTGTATGTCTTTTCCTTCTCTTCCTCTTCTTCTCTTCCTCTTCTTCTCCTTCTCCTTCTTCTTCTTCCTCTTCTTCTTCTTCTTCCTCTTCCTCTTTCTCTTCCTCTTCTTCTTCTGGAGGAGATTGGGGTTAAGTGACTTGCTGTTTTATATTTTTGTCCCCCCAGAGCCAAGTACAGAGCTAGTGCTTAATAAATGGCTGTTGAATGAAGGAATAGAGCAGTTTGATATATATTTATATTCTTTTTCTTTTTTTGGAGGAGGGAAGGCAGGGCAATTGGGGTTAAGTGACTTTCCCAAGGTCACATAGCTAGTGTGTCAAGTGTCTGAGGCTGGATTTGAACTCAGGTCCTCCTGACTCCGGGCCGGTGCTCTACTCACTGTACAATCTCGCTGCCCTGATATCTATATCTATATATCTATATCTATATATTTATCTACAGATATAGATATAGATATAGATATATGGATATATAGCAGGAAGACCCAAGCTGATACAGCTATGTGGCACAGTGGATGGAGCACTGGGCCTGGAGTTAGGAAGATATTTTCACGAGTTCAAATCTGGCTTTAGACACTTAACTAGCTGTGTGACCCTGGGAAAATTACTTAACAATGTTTGCCTTAGATTCCTCATCTGTAAAATGAGCTGGAGAAGGAAATGTCAAACTATTTCAGTGTCTGTCAAGAAAACCCAAAATGGAGCCATGAAGAGTCAAGACACGACTGAAAATGACTGCACAGCCCAACCAAAATTGGGATGATATCAGTGCCTACCTCCCACGGTTATTGTGAGAATGAAATGAGTTAATATTTGCAAAGTGCTTTGCAAACCTTAAAGTTCTATATAATACTAGCTATTATCATTACACAATGACGGGTTTGAAGCATTAAGTCCCCAGGAGGCATCATCTCACACTCCACTGTCTTTTTCTGCAATTCCCCAACAGCACAAATAGGTCAATTTCCATTTCATCTCCTTTCTTATGTCTTGGCACACTTCAGGCTTTCTTAGGCCATGTCAATTAATGGAATGTAGCAAGGCCCCACATCTGTATCTAGGGAGAAGGCAGAGATTGAGGGCAAAGAAAACAGTTGGGAGTATAGAAGGAAATGGAAGGCAGGGAGACAAATGGAGAGAGACTTGCAATAAGATCTCCACGGGTATTTTTTCTGTCCATTCCATCCACAAAAGACATTCTTCTCCTTTTAGGAGTTCACAGAGCATGTTTCTAGTGAATGATGAGCATTATTATAATGGCTGGGAATCCCAAGAGATTAATTTCATTCGGATAACTAGCTTTGGGTGTCTGTCTAATGTCTCTAAACATTGTGAGCTAGCAAGCGTTAGCTAGGAATCCCAAAAGCTGAGGTCTCTTACAACATTTTTCACCCATATCATCTTTGTGCCAGGCCTATCCATAGCTAGAATCAGTAGCAAACTACCAAGTATTGCATGAGAGGGGCTAAAAATCTTGCCAGCCCCAGAGGATCTTTTAACACAGTCAATGCCCACAGACTGAGACTTGTATTTGCCTATGCCTTAGTGGAAGGCAGTGTCTACACAAGGAACTGATTAAAACTTCATCCATGTGACCTGAAAATACGACTCATTGAAAGAATCAATATGTCAAATATTTCTTAAATTTGTTCTGTGTGTAAAGTGCTGTGCCAAGCATGAGAGGGGACAGAAAAGTTAGATAAGACTTGGACCTTTCTTTCCATCAGTCATTCGAGGACTATTTATTATCTGCTTGCTGTGTGCCAACAGCTCTGCCAGGCACTTGAAATATAAAGACAAAAATGAAATATTCCCTGCTCTTAAGGAGATTACATTCTACCAGGGGAAAAACACTTACATATATGTACATATATGTATATATCCACACCTATACACACATGTATCTATACTTAGGTGTTTATATACATATATCCATGTATGTATTTGTATGTCCATAAATTTAAGGTAGCTTTTTGTGGAGGCACTAAAAATTATGGGAATTAGGGAAGACCTCTTCTGTAAGCTGATGTTTCAGTTGAGCACTGAAGGAAAATAGGGATTCTAAGATGCAGATGTAAATGTCAGGCATAGGAGATGTCTATGGAATGGCATGGGTGGACATGAGGGGAGAGGGAGCAAGCATTCGTGAATCATCCACCTACTAGGTTCAGGGCTGTGATCAGTGCTTTATAAATACCATCTCATTTGACCCTCCCAACAACCTTGGGGGTAGGTGCTGTTCTCATCTCCATTTTACAGGTGAGGGAGCTGAGAAAGACAGAGGTTAAATGACTTGCCCAGCATCACACAACTAGTCTGTGTCTGAGGCTGGATTTGAACTTACGTCTTTCTGATTCCAGACCCGCTGCTCTGTCCACCATACCACATTGGTGGGGGACAAGAGATGCAGTGTCATGTGTGAGGAAAGGTAGGGGGGACGATTCAGATGGGCCACTGAGTATGTGAAGGGGAGAGATGTATAGTAAGGCTAGAAAGGTAAAATGGAACCAGATTATGAAAGTCTTTGTATTTTGGTTTGAAGTACAAATGAAAGAGTTGGCATTTGACCCTAGAAGGATTAGGGAGTCATTGGAGCTAACTGAGCAGAGGGATGATGTTATAAGAACTCTGTTCTTGAGAAACTTTGGTTCTAGTAATGCACAAAACACAAACACACTAGTGACCCTTAGAGAATAGTTTCTGTGGAAGACTAGTAAACCTTGAGGATCCTAAGAGATGGAAAAGGATAAAATAAAAATGGCTGACATGGAGACGGAACCCAAGATGCATAGGGACATTGATAGGAAGAAAGAATCTATTTCTTTAATGACTCCCAATCACCAGGCCTAGACAAACTATATTCCAGGTTTCTGAAGTAACTGATGACTGTAATAGCTGAAGTCCTATCACTGATGTTTGAAAATCATTGACAGTGGCAACAGAGAGGGTGAATGTTCCAATCTTCAAGAACCAGAAGAGAAAGGGCTTGGCGAACCATAGTTAGTGAACTTGACTTTGAGTCTTGGCAAAATTCTTGAATGCCTTATTAAATGGGGGTGGTTCATTGACATCTACCAGACTAAGCTCATTTTCTTTTTTTTGGCAGGGTCATCAAATGGGTAGATCAATCATGGGCACAATCTAAGGGTCCCTATGGGCTATGAGCAAAATTGACCAACGTTTCAGAAGTGCTTGCTGTTTTTCAATATATTCTTTCAGATAAAATGGAAAGATGTGGGCTAGAGGACAGTGTGGTTTGGTAAATTTGCAACTGGTTGAATATCTGGATCCAAAAAGTAGTCCTGAGTGGTTCTGGGTTCTCCCTCTGCCGTTGCTTTCCATGTTGTCTCCTCCATTAGAAGGTGAGCGCTTTGGGGGAAGGGACTGTGTTTTCACCTTTTTTGGAGTATTCTCTTTGCTTAGTACAGTTCCTGGAACAAAGTAGGCACTCAATAAATACTTGATATCTGACAATTGACCAGGAGATCTCTAATGGAAACCCCAGGGATCACTCCTTGGCCTTGTTCATTTTAACTTTAAAAAAATCAGTAATATGGATAAAAGCCTAGTTGGCATGATAATCAAATTTTCAGAGGGAAAGAAGTTGAGAGGGATAAATATGGAAATGTGTTGGTAAATCTTTAGCTAGCAGCTCTCCAAAAAAGTATATATGACACAGTTTTAAGTTTATTCTGAATTATTAAGATTTTCTCTTTAACCTTCTTAAGTCTGGGCAATCAAGAAATGAATACATTAAGCCTTGATTTTTAGTTTTTTAAAAAAATTTCCAGTGTATACATGCTCACACTGAAAATTTAACAATAGGCTTTTACAAGGTATTTGAAGCAGCTCCGGTATACCATTGATGTTTAGTTCTAGGTATCATACTTTAGAAGGGACAATGATGGGTCAGAGAGTGTCCAGAGGAGAGGAGCGAGGATGGTGAAGGGCCCTGAGTTCATGACATTTGAAGACTAGTTGATGCAGATGAGGACGCTTGGCCTGGAGAACATAACAGCTTTATTTGCAGGCTATCATGTGGTAAAGGGATAATCCTTATATCAGCTGTGTGACCCTGGGTAAGTCACTTAACCTGTTTGCCTCAGCTTCCTCATCTGTAAAATGAGTTGAAGAAGGAAATGGTGAACCACTCCAGTATCTTTGCCAAGAAAACCCCAAATGGTGTCATGGAGAGTCAGACAAGGCTCAACCACCACTACTACCACCACCACCACCACCTTAGTCTCAGAGGGTGGAATTAGGAGGTGAGGCATAATCAAGACAGATTGTGACTTGAAGTAATGAACAGTTTCTTACCAGTTGAAGCAATTCCAAAGTGGAATAAATTTCCTTGGAATTACAACAGTCCTGCTCAACGCAGGTTTTCAAGAGGTTGTGTGGTGGATAGAACACTGGGCTGAGTCAGGAAGACCTGAGTTCTGATCCTACCTCAGACTTTTATTCATTGTATGATCTTGAGAAAGTCACTTAAACCTTTCTGGGACTCAGTTTCCTCATCTGTAAAATGAGAAGGTTGGGCTGGATGACCTCTAAGGCCCCTATTAGCTTTAAATCCATGATTCTGCAATTGAATTGGCCATTTGTCAGGTAATCTGTGTCAGGCATATTTTGAACTCAATAGACTCTGCTAGTCCTATGGTGATTATTTTGATCCTGTGAATGGAGACACAGGACAGGTAAGTTCTGGCAAGGTTGGTTTGGGGGGGGGCGGTGAGAAAGGCCACTGGGCAATTCTCCAACACTTGGTAAATAATCTGTCTCAGTGGAGGGAGGTTCCCCTATAGCAATGAGAATCCACAGGACTGGACTAAACAAACCCAAGCATAGCAGGGGATACTGAGATGAAATGGGCACAATCCTCCTGTCATCAAGGAGCTCATGATTCCTTCCCACTTTGAGGCTCTCAGCACTCGAGGGCTACAAGAAACAGGAAGCAAAGGCAAGGACGGTTTTCTTTCTTTGAATAGAACACGGTTAAGCCTTGGGTGCCTGAGGAAGAACAGAAAGTCTAAGAACAGAACGGACCTTGTAGATCAACTAGTCTAACTTCTCATTTTTCATAGGAAGACATCCTGGGGAGGTGAAATATAACCTCCCTACTGCCTTAGGGCTAGCAAACAGCCAAGTTTGAACCCAAAACTAGGTATTCAGACGCCTGAGTCTGCTAAGTCCTATCCCTTCCTGCCAATGGGCGACCTGTTCTCTTTTCCAGGGATGCTTGTTTAATTACTTTCTGTTAATTCTCCTTGTGCCACATTTACACTTGCTTCGAACCTGAGCTGTAACTAAGAATTTTGGTGCACAGGGTGAATAACAAACCACGCCTGTGGCAAAGGCTCCAGATGTTCCCATGGGCAAGAAGCATGAAACTCACCTTGGAAAACTATCAAAGAGGGAGGAACTGCTCCGTGATGTGGGGCGAACCAACAGGCTGGGGAATAGCTGACCTAATGAGCCATTTGGCAGCTTTCCGTTCTGATTTTTCTTGCTAACTAGGCACTAAGCCAAGTTGCTTCTGCGTTGTTGAAGGACTTCTGTTTAGCCCCCTCAGAATTTTGGACGAAGCCTCCTTTCCCCAGCCCTAGTTATGGTTCTGCTTTAAATTCATTATAAGTGCATATTTGCTTTTCCAATGAGCCTTTTTACCTACTGTTTCTATGCGCAGAGAACAGGAAGCTACACCATTCTCACTCCAACAAAGATGAGATGGATGGGAGCATCAGCCTACAAGCATATCTGGGAACTGGGAAATCCAATCCAACAAACATTTATTAAGCATCTATTATATACAAAGACCTATTAAAGACACTGGGGATACAAAGGCAAAATGAAAAACAGTCTCTTCCTTCAAAGAGCTTGCATTCTATTAAAAAGAAACAACATGGGCACAGGTATATACATATATATATATATATATATATACACACACACACACATATGTATATATTCTCTCTATATATAAAATTTAATTGTACATGTATATAATAGAATTGTATATTTATATATATATACACACATACATATATGTATATACATATAGTAATCCCTTCCACATTGTGGCTTTCCCCATCGTGGTTTTGATATATCACCAGCTGGCATAAGAAATTAAATGAGAATTTTTGGGGAGTTTTTAGACAACATGCAAAGGCCAGCAGACAACACAGAAAAAGTTTAGAAACTCAGAAATACATAAAATATATACACAGTATTGTAGAATGTCAATATATTTTATTTTTTAATGCCATAATAATTCAGACCTCTCTAGTATGAAGGGAGGGTCAAAACATTTTACATGTATCTTCCAAATTGAGGAGTGGGGAATGCCCCTAACCCCCACAGTGTGGAAGGGATAATTGTATTTAAAAATTGGAGATCCAACACTTAGCAGAGCATACTGCGTGCTATGCCACCTAGGTGCCTTCAAGGAGATTTCCTATTGGCAACCACAAGACTGATTGTCTGTCTGGTGACAGGACGGAGGAATTGAAAACTGCCGGGCTGGAGGCTGTAATCCTAGGCTGAGGGTTTTGTGTTCCCCATCAGGATCCTTGCCTTTGTCATTTGGACTAGAAGCTGCTGTGCCCTTCCCTAGGGACTATTGGCCATTTCAATATCAGTGTCATCCCAAGACCAGGACTTGAGGAGATTGAGATCACAGAACTTTGACCCAGTTGTGACAGTAGGAGATTTAATAACTTCTCTCCCCTCAAAGGTGAACAAAGTTTCCAAGGTCACTGATGTTGTGTGCCCTTAATGGTACTGAGGTGTAATGGGTACAAGGGAGGACAGATTGGGGATGGTCAGTCAATGTGGCTGACAGGTGAATAAGGCAATGAAGAAGATGCTGGGGTGGGGGGGAGGCATTGAAAAGAGAACTTGTAGCTACAAGACCTGAATTCAAATCCTGTCCCTCCTACTTTATTCTCTTTGTGAATTTGAGTGAAAGACTTATGTTGTCTCTGTCTTAGTTTCCTTATCTGTAAAATGGGATTAAATGGATGACCTCCAAGATCCCTTCCCATATTGAATCTGTTACCATCCTTTGTAACATCCCTTGAATGTGCCCCTTCTCTCCTGTGACACTGCCTGGTGCAGGTCCTCATCACCTCACGCTCAGACTATCATGCTAACCTGTTGATAGGTTTTTCTTCACTCTATGACACTTCATTTCTAGGACATACTCCTGTTAGCTGTCAAAGTGATCTCCTAAAGTGCAGGCTTGACCAGGTTACCCCAGTATTCAGTAAACTCCAGTGGCTCATTATGACCTCTAGGTTCAAATGTAAAACCCTCTGTTTGACATTCAAAGTTCTTTATAGTCCACCTCCATCACACAGTTCTAGGCTCCTTACACCTTGCTCACTCTCACATGTTCTTCAGTCCAGCGACAATGGCCTCCTTGTTATTTGCATTAGACGATCCATTTCCAGACTTTCCATTTTCACTGGCTATCCGCCATGATTCACGTTTCCTTCTTTCTTATCCTTGATTCTTGGATTCTCTGTCTTTCTTGAAGTCTTCAGAAATTTCTAAAATCCCCATGTTCTAGATCAAACCTTTCCCAATCCCCCTTAATTCTAGTACTTTTGCTCTGTTGATTATCTCCAACTTGTTTAGTCTAAAGCTTATTTATAAATAGTTGTTTGCATGTTGTCATCTCCATTAGACTGTTAGTTCCTTGGGGGCAGGAATTATCTTTTTGCCTTTCTTGGCATCCCTGATGCTGGCAAGACCTTAATTTAGAAAGGTCAGATCCACCCACTCTGTCTTGGGCCGTATAGCCAGTTGTCTTGATTTTTGTCTTGCCACTGGACACAGATGACTCTGGGGGAGAGAGTGAGGCTGCTGACTTTGCCCAGCTCTGCCTCACTTAAATCCAATCCATGCACAAGTCAAGACCTCCATGATGTCATTGATCCTCTTCCAGCAGCAGCAGCAGCACCACTACCACCACCACCACCACCACCACCACCATCACCACCACCATCACCACCACCAGCAATGATTAGCACAGTAACTAGATCTGTGGTCCCATAATTATAATAAATGTAAGCAGTTTGAATCTATGATTCAATTCAATAAGCATTTATTAAGCACCTACCAGTAACTGTGCTAGGTCCTGAGGATACAAGGAAAAACAAAATTAAGTCCCCATCCTCAAGGAGCTTCCATTCTGCTGAGTGTCTTTAGCTCTGACTGCTGGTCAGGGGAAGTGAGGTATCCTAAACTTGTGAATTAGACAGCCCTGATTTTAGCTTTGTGTGACCATGAGCAAATGTTAGCCTCTTTGCCTCAGGGTTTTCATCTGGGAAAGACAGAGGGTAATCTCTGTTTTAGCTACCTCATAGGGATGCCATGACTATAAAATCACATGCTAGCTTGGAAAAAACTTTGGAAATCAATAATAATAGCTCAGATTTACATAGCAATTTATGGTTACCAAATATAAAGCCCTTTGTAAATAACATATTGTCATAACATCATGTTTTAATAAGTCTTGTTAAAGACTATTGTTCTTTGAAACTCTTACTGTTTTTCTGAGTCATCACAACATTTTTCATTTAAAGGAAACCATCTCATCTCTGTTTAATCAGTTCCACTCCCATGGCCAGGTTAATGACATTAACCTCACAATATAAGGAAGTTTAATGTAGTGGAAAGAGCACTAGATTTGAGGTCAGAGCTCTTGGGATTTATACAAACTCTGGTAATATGTTCAAGGTGCTGAGAATACAAATACCAAATAATGAAATATCCCTGCCCTCAAGATGCTTACAATCTAGGGGAGCCAAGATGGCAGATTAGAGGCCACAAGCCAACATTTCCCTCCAAACAGCTTTAAAATAAAGCCTCAAATTGAATTCTGGAATGGTAGAGCCAACAAAAGACCAGGGTAACACATTTTTCCAGCCTAAGACAATGTAGGAAGTTGGCAAAAGAAGTCTGTGACACCAGGGTGGGGCTAGCTTGGAGCAAGCACAGCCTTGTAGGTGGCTGTGACAGTTGCAGCAGCAGCAGCAGCAGCTTTGAGAGCTCTCGGCTGAGCGAAAGGAAGGGGGTCAGAGAATTGGTTATAAAGAGATTACAGGGGACCGTTTGCAGGTACTAGGTGCAGCTGGCATATCACCCATAAGCTGTTCTTGTTCACAATTCTAGGGCAGAGAGAAGCACTGGTGGTCAGTCACAACAGAGCAGGGGGCCCTGGTTGCAGGCCAGGGAGGAGCACTAATGCTTGTGGCTACAGAAGGACAGGGAACCTGGTCACAGAGGAGCGTTACTGCTTGCAGCTGCAAAGGAGCAGGGGCTTTTTTATAGGTAAAGACCAGGGCACAGACCAGGACAATAGTGACTCCATCTCTCCCTGGATCACAATAATGAACTGTTCATGGTATTGTGAACTGGTCCAACTGTTCTAGATAACACCTTGCAGCAATGCCCAAAGGGCTATAAAACTGTGCATACCCTTTGCCCCAACAATACTACTACTAGGTCTGTACCCTGAAGAGATCAAAGAAAAAGGGAAAGGGCTTATATGTACTAAAATATTTATATAATTACTTATATAAATACATATTTATATGAAACTCTTTTTGTGGTGGCAAAGAATTGGAAATCAAAGGAGTACCCATGAACTGGGAAATGGCTCAACAAATTGTGGTATATGATTGTGATGGTATACTGGTGTGCTATAAGAAATGATGAGAGAGATGGTTTCAGAAAAAGATTAGGAGACCTATATGAACACCTGCAAAGGGAAGTGAGTAGAACCAAGAGATCATTGCACACAGCGACAGCAGTGTTGTAGTGATGATTAACTGTGACTTCCTTACTTTGATCAATATCCAAGAAATATTAAAATTCATGAAAATTCCAAAGGACTTATGGTGAAAAATGTCATCTGCCTCCAGAGGAAGAACTGATTAACTCTGTAAAAGTCAAAATATAGTTTTCTTGCTTTCTTTTTCTTACATTTTTTTTGCAAATTTTTGAAAATGTTTTGCGTGATTTTACATGTATAACTGATATCATATCGCTTGCCTTCTAGGTGAGTGGGGGTAGATAGGTGGGAGAGAAAGAATTTGGCACTCAAAATTTTGAAAAAAGAATGTTAAAATAAGTAAATAATTAAAAAAAATAAGAGATATAATCTACTGGGTGATAGAAGATGTACCAGTTCTGCCACTAGATACAAGGAACTATGCTAGGGGCTAAGAATATAATTGTGAAATAACATAACAGCCTTACCTTAAAGAGATACAATCTACTTGGGGATAGAAAATGTACCAGCTCTACTACTAGGTACAAGCAATTTATTAGGTTCTAGTAATACAAACAGTAAATAACGTAAAATCCTTTCGCTCAAGCAACTTGTAACCTACTGGGGAGATGGGATATGTAACCACTTGAATAAATTATTTAACTTCTATGGACTTCAATTTCCTCATCTGTAAAAGGAGGAATTTGGATTAGATAGACGACTTCTAAGTTCCTTCTATCTTTAAATGAATGATTCTGTGATCTCGTGTGGCTAAAGAGAAATTGCTGGATTGATTGGTAGACCCTGGGGATCCCAGACAGCATCTACTTAAAGTTTTTGCTTTTAGAGTCAGGAGGGGAGACCTTTTGGTTTTATATTCAAAGACTGATAATGCTCAGTTGGGAGAGAAGGTCAGGAAAACATTTATTTTTGAATGTATTTTCTCTATTTTAGTGTACAGTTGGGTGTGTATTAGGAGAGCCATCCCTTGCATAGTATAATCAAAGATATTTTATAGCTGGTCCCTGGCCACGAGAAGAATCCAGGCTGTACAGGGCATGGTGATTTGTGGGGCTCAAGGTGGAAGGAGAAGTGTCGACATGTCCGCAGGTCTCCCTATCATTCTTGTCTGCTCCGAGCAGTGACATTTGATGAAAAGTCTATGCTTTGGCACATTAGTGGGAAGTGCTGACATACCGATTTGGCCTGCTTGTGTTCAGCCTGTACTACTTGATGTCACTTTCTAATTTCCTAGTTTATTTATTGCTTTAGGTATGTACAAATGAGATAGCTCTCAGACTCCCAGCCGCTGCCTCCCCTGGACCAGGTCCTCTCACAACACTCTCTGGCAGACAGAAGTCCTATTCCTTTCATCAGCCACTGGCTTCTTTTAAACATCCTGTCAGGGCTAATGCTCTCTCCTCTCTATTTCAAAACTGCTGGGAGGTCATTGTCTAACTCCTGAGCTTAATGTTCATTTGTTCCCACCGTCAAATGACCTAGCTCATGCTCTAGGGTTTCAGGAGACCACATGCAGAAAATCAGAAGAACCAATAAGTTTATCTTCTTATGCTGCATGAAGTTTTTGACCCGAAAGAAAGGTTGAGTTAGCTAAACAATTTAGACTTCAGTTCTTCTTTCTGGGATATATGCCTGCAATTCAAGTGTCTGCCATTGGGTGGCAGTGGTACTTTGGTTCAGAACACCAGATTACTTTAGGTAAATTATAGTTTTATTACAGAATCTATGACTTGTTTAGGTAAAAAAAAAAAAAAAAAAAGACAACACTCTAATATAATATCAAAACATAACAACCAATAATTCTCTCCAAGGGATGCATATGAAAAATACATCGTTAAATAAGATTTAGAGACGCAGACTAGGCCACGGATGGGGAACCTGTGGCCTCGAGGTCACATATGGCTGCAGGTTCCGCACCCCCGGACTAGGCATTTTTTAGGTATCCCTTTTCACTTCATAACTCGCATTGAAGTTCCAGGTCTAGGCTTGTTCAGAGCTGGTCTTGAAATTTCCTAGCATCTTTGGAATCGAAAGGCCTTAGTCTTAGAAGATTCTACACTTCTGGGCTGTCTGCTACAGTGACAACAAAAATAATCCATTGGCAACAATCTAGTATCTCTGATAAGTCAGCCTTGTGCTTGCTACCAATCATAAATGTATTAAAGAATTAAAATCTCTCCCACACCCCTTATCTACACCCCTCCAATAATTTTTTTCTTTTCCTTTCTTCACCATGACTAATTCCTAATCAGGAAAGATATAATTGTGTTTGCCCTATAATTGTTCACTGGTTATATTACTTTCCACTACTTTCTAGTTCACAGCCACATTTTTCCCTAGAGCATGCTTAAAAGTAGGGAATAGGTCCTGCTTCAACTAGCACTTTGGTTTTAACATTTTCCCAGCGTAGGTCCTTTTGCTGACAAAAGTTTTAAAGGGGTCGAACCTTTTATCTCTTTATGAACATTTAAATATAATCCCAAAATGCCAAAGCATAGTAAATAGTTATTGAACATTCAAAATAGTAGTTTTATAAACTTAAAGAATGTTGGATCTGGATGAGACCTTAAACATCATCTGGTCCTACCCGCTGGATGGTTTACAGATGAGGAAAATTAGGCCTAGAGAGATGAAGTGTCCAGTCTGATTCTAATGTTTCCCCAGAGCCCTGGTCCTACATTTCTAAGTTCCTGCTAGGTGTCTTCACCTGGATGCACCACTTGGACCTCAAACTCAACATGTTAAAAGCTGAACTCATTGTTTCTTCTCCTAACCTTGCATTTCTCCCTTTTTTCTGTCGACATTACTACTATTCTCCTAATTATTTAGGTTCAAAACCTCAATCATCTTTGTGCCAATGTTCTCACTTCCAATAAATTGTATGTCTCCTATCTACTCCCTGCTTTTGACTCCTACAAGTACTTCCATTCAGGCTTTTGTTACCTCTGGTTCATTATAATAGCCACCTCACTGCTCTTCCTTCTTCTACTCACTCCCCTTTACAATCTTCCCTTAACATTATTTGCTGAGTAACTTCTTTAATTTGATTTTTGGAACACATCATTCCTTTGTTCCAAATCGGTTATTGACTTTTGACAAAAACTACAGCTTCACTCTGTCATTCAAGGCCCTCTTAAATAGTGCTCTTACATACCTGTTCAGCCTTATCTCACACTGCTATTTTCTATGTTCTTTATGTTATATCCAAATCAGACTGGCCACTCTCCTCTTCCATTTTCGTGCCTTTGCTTACACCATCCCCCATGGCTAGAAGAATACCTCTCCATTTCTATGTATTGAAATCCTCTTTCTCTAAGAGCCAACCTGGTTGGGTTTCCTTCATGAAATTTTGCTTGCTTCTTGATTCCGCGAAACTCTTGGTTGGAAGTCACCTGTATCTCCTTGAATTTATCATAACACTTTATCTGAACCTCACTGTCTCATTTGACATGTCTTGTCTTAGGAAGGAAACATAAATCAGTGGGGAAAAGGACTGGACTTAAAAGCAGCAGAGACCTGAGTTTGATTCCTCCCTTTTATACTTATTAGCCCTGTGACCTTGGGCAAGTCATTCTACCCTTTTATTTTGGCCTCAGTTTCTTTATCTGTAAAATGGGTGTGCTAAGATATTAGGAAATAACCTAATTTCCAGAGCTAAGACCCAGCAAGCAAGCTGTGTCCTGAGCCTGGCATAACAATAATCCTTTGCCCTCACCCTCTGGATGATCTCACCCTCTGACAAAATCACATAATTATTGTATTGCTTTGACCAGCACCAGGTATTGTCTGAGCTCAGACAAGCATTGGACCACCTTGGACAAGTACCCATGTTCTGATCATGAAACCCTGCTATAAGTTAAACACGTTGCTGTTACCCCTCATTGTCAGGGTTATGGCTCACTGGGTAGCCATTGGTATGAGTATTGAGATCTCCCCACACTGCCTCAGGTACCCCCACTGGGGCAAGGCCCTGCCACATATCTAGATGCCCTCCTTGCTTGCAAGCCATTTTCCTCATTTTGAAATTAGACTTCTGTTTGATTCCTGACCCTCCTGTCTCTAGCCTGCTCTGTTCAGCTTTGGATATACATAGGTTAGAGGCCGGTTCAGTCCATTAGACAGGTACAATGCCTGATTGTGGTATGTGGGGTGTTTATGAAGGACTAGCACATTGAGAGGACAGTTTCAGGAGAATATGGAGTCTAGAGACCAGATTGCCAGGAGTTGGAAGTTAGTGGCTTCTGGGTAAGTAGAGGCCATGAATGCAGATGCTTTTTCTCCCCATAAGATTTTAGCAATAAAAGGGACAAGTATAGAACAAAAGTTTGAAGGAATTTCAGCTTCAAAAGTAGCTTTTTTTCAGGTTAATGGAAACCTGAATATGTTTGTAGGTAGCAGAGAAGGAACATTGAGATAAGGAGACATTGAGAATGAGAGGGGGAGGATGAATGACTGATGGGGTAAACTCCTGGAGGAGATGAGAGGAGTTGGGATCAGACGCATATGGGGAGGGATCAGCCTTAGCCTGGAGAAAAGGTGCTTCATCTTCTCAAACTAGAACAAAGACAGACAGAGAGGTGTAGAGGGTGGGAGCTGAGGGAGCTCAGATGGATGGTCTTATTTTTCTCAGTGTAGTAGGAGGCTGAAGGAGAAAGGGGAGTGGGTGGAGATTTGGAACAGCTGCTGTACAGTGTGATACAGAGTCTATAGGAGGTTAATTATTATGTCACAGTGAAGGCTTAGGTGAATCAAAGAATTTCAGATTTGGAAGGTGCCTCAGAGGCCACCTAAAAAGATTCCCTCCATAATAGGGATTCTTAACCTAAGGTCTGTGAAATTATTTAAAAATTTTTTTGATAACTGAATTTCAATATAATTGATATTTTTGTAAACATATAACATTTATGTATTTTATTATATGCACTTACAAACATGATTCTGAGATTGGGTACATCAGCTTCATTAGATGCTGCCTAAGGGATCCAGGTGATAAAAATATGGTTAAATATCCCTGCTCTATAGCACACTTGATGAGTGGCAGCCTAACGTTTCCTTAATGATCTCAAGTGAGAGGGAACCCACTACCTCCAGAGGCAGGAGGTCTCATTCTTAGATAGCTCTAATTCTTAGGAATGTATTTCTGACATCAAGGATAAATATATCTCTTTGCAACTTTATCTGGGACCAAGCAGAACAAATCTAACCACAGCAGAGTGGAGGGCACCCTGAACTTAATTGAAGTTAAAATCTTTCCTTTGACATTTAATAGCTGTATGACCATAGGCAAGTTAATTAACCTTTCTGGGACTCAGTTTCCTCATTTGCAAAATGAATAGGTGGGACTTGGTGACCTCTAAATTCTCTTGTAGCCGTGAATCTATGATCCGATGTTCTTCCTTATCATGCCACTCCATCAGATATCTAAGGATATCTACAGTATCCCACATAAGATTTCTCCTGGCTACACATTCCCATGTACTTCTATTCATCCGAATATGGCGTGATTTTGAAGCCTTTCTCCATGTAATTGCCTTCTTCTAGACACTGCTCACATCTAGATACCACAATATCCAGCACTGAACATTTTAAATGTAGCTTTACTAGGTCATAGTCTAGCTAGATTATCACCTCCTTATTCCCAAATGCTTTGCTTCTCTTTATGCATTCTAAGATGAATCAATTTTCTTGGCTGTCGTATCACACCATTGACTCACGTCAGACGTACAATCCACGGGAAGCCTCCATATCTTTTTTTCCAGATAACATAAAGTTAAGTAATTTGAATTTGTTGCAGACCCAATCAGCACATGACCTCCTCCTGCAGTATTCAGTAGCTTGGGAGGAGAAGTAGAGGAGGCAGAAGGTGGTGGAGGATTGTTGTTGTTTGTCCTTCATTCTAGAAGAGGGCCAAGGACATCAGGAGGGTGATGTATTGACTTGCAAGTGAATTGGATTTAAGTGGAGCAGAGCTGTGCAGAGTCATCAGCCTCACTCTCTAGTGGAGGATTAAGGATTGGTTAGACATTCACGGTGCAAAGGAAAGACAGCAAAGGATTCAAAGTTGGAGTACATTACCTAATCTGTGCTGTGCTTATCATGGATGGATCATCCATGTCCACATACAACCAAGGTGGGAGATTTCAACAATTGTTCACTCTAGTTTACTCACAAAGAGATACTGCAGGTTGAGGCTCCCCTTTGCTTTCTGTGGATAGGGAAGCATGAGCTGGTCACCATCAGCCAGCTAGCCAGCTATAGGATCAAGAGAAGGAAGTGAAATCAGAAGGGGGGTAATGGACTAGGAGGAAAATGAGGGATCAGAGATTAAATTGAAGTTCAAGAAGAGTTCCAGGAGGATCGAGACAGTGGGAGAAGGGTAAAGAACAGGAGACTGCCATCATCAAGGGGATTTCAGAGTTTAAGATCTTGGCATTGGGACACTGATAATCTTAATTAGCAGCATAATTTAAGATATATGCAGATACAAGAGCTATATCCTCATACTAAAGCTTAAACTAGAAAACCTTCTATCAGGGAACTGGTAGTGGTTAGCCCTAATTATAATTCTATCCTGATCTGAGCTTTTAAACCAGAAAAACTAGCAGAGACCTGGGTCAAAGTAACCACAAAAGAAATTAGTCATTCCCAACTTGTTGAAAATTATCTTGGATTGTCACTTTCTGTCTACTGGACATTTAAAACATGAGATCAGCATCCAAAAAAACCCAAAACCTCCATTGTGATGGCTATTTGAATTAAACATTCAAGCTATTGTAATGAAGGGAGAGGATTGGTGAGAGAGGAGAGAGGTCCTCAGGGGCCCTTGGGCAGACTGAATGCCAAAGGGCGCATCCTGTTTACTCTTTTACTTGGCATTCTCTCAGCATCCAGACTATTCCATAATAATTTGTAGGCTGTAGGTAAAAGAATCTTCAATTCTTCCTTTAACTTGTTTGTCTTCTATCTCCCAACAGCTGGTACCTGTTCTTTTATTTCTGACATCTCTTTTCCCAGCAGATGGATGTATATTTCCCTACTAGACCAGCAATTCCCTTTGCCCCTTTTTATACCGTAAAATTTTAGGCTGTCCATTCATGGTTCTGAGAAGTATAGACCTACCTTAGACATTTAACTTAGCTGTATGGCCATGGGCAAATGACTCAATCTGGAAGAACCTTTCTTCAACTGTAAAAGGGTGATGATAATAATACTTAGACAACCAAATTTATAAAGTTGTCCTTAGGGGAGCATTTTTTGAACCTTCAGTACTACAAAAATGTGATTTATCATTATTGTTAGTAAATTTTGAGGATGTGCAAAACACATAGATAAAAACACAATTAAGCTAATATTTATGATTTACCTACTTATTTGCATGAAACAGAGTAGGTGCTCAATAAAACCAACATTATTATATGCATGACATGGTGAATAAATAAAATATGGTAAATAAATAAAAAATAAAATAAAATGTCCCATCAGCTGTCAGAATTGCAGGGAACTGCTCCTATGACAGGAACCTAGGACAATGGAAAGGAATGAGTCCTATAGTTAAGGAGCCAGTCTCTGGCACTCTAGCCTTTCTTCTTGCTTCTTGAGCTTTAGCAATTACCTGTCAGTCATGGGATTTGATGTCCTTATCCAATAGTCACTTCTATTGGTAGATCCAGTCTGTTAACATTCACTCAGACCCAGGTTCAAAGTACACCAGTTATGTTAGATTAATAGAATTGTTGTAAAATCAAGAAGCATTTTATACATATATGTGTGTGTACATATGTACATACACACATATACCTTAGAAGTAACATTTCTAGTCACTTACCAGCTCTTTTGGGATGGAGTCTGTTTTCTCCATCTTTAGTCTCCAGCAGTTATGGGAGAACCAACTAGATCATTTTCCGATCATGGACTTTGCACATCCATGAACCACAGAAGTAGGAGACTATAACAATCATTTACTCTAGTTTACTCACAAAGAGATACTGCAGCTTGAGGTTTCCTTTTGCTTTCTGTGAATGGGGAAGCATGTGATGGTCAACATCAGCCAAGAATCTCAAGAGATTTTCTTTTCCAGTGTCCTCAGTCCTCCAGGGCTTGGTCTGCCCCACCTCATACCAAGATCTGCCTGATGTTTTGACATCTCTATAGGGAGTCCTGTACTGCAGACTTGGAAAATGTGGGCATTTCTTCCCCCAGGAGCTGTGTCTTTCTTTCCATCTCCTTTATCCTTGCTAGATGCATTAAATTTTGGTATCTTTCAGAGTCCATGAGAGCTGCTCTCTACTGAGGGGTAGCCCTCTGGACCCAAAGCATCATGAGACATGTAGCTCTGTCCAATCTCCCAAGATGTATAAAACCTTCCCCTAAAGTGGGAGCATATGGAGACTTTCTAAACAGGCTCTATACATCTATAGCTGTTCTGATCTATTATTATCATTTAAAAAATAAGCTAAAAATACTATTATAATTTTGGATACACTTAAAACCATCTTTAGGTCCTTAATCCAAGTGTTAATAGGCTTATACAACTTGTCAGATTCTGACAATGTTATTCAAAAGTGGTTTCAGATATGGTATTCCAGGCAAAACTATTTTTAACTTAATTTTTACTTAACAAAAATAATAACTTATTTGTACATGTCCTTTAAGGTTTGCAAAGCAGTCACAATAATCCTGTGAGATGGGGAATAAAAGTATTATTGCCACCCCTATTTTTACAGATGAGGAATTTGAGGCTCAACGAGTTGAACTGATTTGCCTGGAATAAAAACGTTTCACGAGTATTGGAGATAGGTTTTGAGTACAGGTTTTCTGAGGCTAATTTCCACACCCTGTCCACTATAGCATGCTTCTGCTCACTCATTCTCCAACAAGTGTTTATCAATTCTAAGGACAGGGGTGGTCACCGACATGGGCATCTTGCGGAGGCAGCCGAGTTGTACATCTCCTGATGCTTCAGCTTTAATTTACTCAATAATAAGAGGATTTTAAAAAAGAAATAAAGTCTCTAATGAAAGAAAGAAAGGAGGAGAGGAGGGAAGGAAGGAAAAGGAAGAGAGGAAAGAAAGAAGGTAGGAAAAAAGGAAGGAAAGAAGGAAAGGAGAAGAAAGGGAGAGAGAGAAAGAGAGGAAAAGAGAGCGAGATGGAGGGAGAGACAGAGAGAGAGGATAGAGTGAGAATGATTGACTTTATAATCTTCTAGATAAGGTAGAAGACAGTGAGATGAAGCACATATGTAAAGGGGCTGGTCTTGGCAAGGAGAAGAGCTATTCCTTAGTTAGAGAGTGGGGAAAGAGGTAGAAGGAGGGTGGAATGATGTAAATAAAAATTACCAAGATGAAGAGAAGAAAGAACATATGTCAAATGGCCTCAGTTTTCTCAGTAAAGTAAAAGTTGAGGTCCTCAGCTGAATGTGGGGCAGTGGTGGTAGTGGTAGTGGTGGCATGAGAGGTGGCATGAGGGAAGACAACGTTCGGAATAACTTCTGTGGAGATCAAGGTAGGGAATCAATTAGGGAGGAATCAAATGATTGTCTTGCTCCCATAAGGGTCCAGTTAAGACTGACTAACATGAATTTGTAATATGCCCCATCAACACTGAAAAAAGAAAACGCTATTTCTACTGTACCACAAGTGAGCATTATCGAAATAGTTGTTGCTGAGACATTTGAACGAACAGGCAAGGATGTATGGAAATAGTACAATACTTCAGGGGACTATGTGCAGTGAGCAAAAGCAAACCCCTGACCTCCATCTCTCTGGAACCTCCCACTTAGCTGAGTCCTTTGGGCTTGGTTCCATGAGTCACCTCATTAGACTGGACTTTTCCTGCTTTTGCTTTTAGGTATTTAGTTCTCGGCAGGCATAGATCTGATTACAAATGATATGCATGGGTATGCCAAGCAAATCAAAGGCTGGGGAGGAAGAGTAAAGCTTATGGGAAGCTGCCAGGAAGCATGCTGAATGTTAGCTAGTTGTTACTGACAAATAGGTTATAGGCAAAAGAAATTCTGGAAGCTGCTTATTTCAGATGGCAGTGGCCAAAATCCTACTATCAGGAACAGTCCCAATCATGACTACAATCACACAGACACACACACACACAGAGCCCTAACCACAACTAAAATGTCAACCACTATAAAATCACAACTGAATTCATTCAAAATGATTATAATCATAACCATAATGTCAATGTGAACCATAACTACAACCAAGCCAGAGTAACAACCATAACCCCCATACTGCCACAATCCCAATCCCATACTGTCACCACAATTTCAACTTTGATCACAATCAGAATCACAACAATAATTCCAACCAAAGTCACAATCCTATCCACAATTGCAAAATAAAATTCCAACCCCAACCATAACTATGTCATAACCACAACAGTCCCAGTCACGGTCTCAAAAGCAACAGCTACCAAAGTCTCAGCCACAGTCCCAATTTCAATCCCATCCTCTGTCATCACTGTCCCAAAGATAGCCATAGTCCTGAACTCATAGTAAAAACCCCACAAACATAATCCCAATCCCAGCCACAACTAAAATCCCAACCACCATCATAATTTCAACCCAACTCCAACATCAGTTACAGATAGTACCATAGTCATGAAGTCAAACACAATCATGATTTCAATCTTTACTTGTATTTCCAATCCCTGCTTGTGTTTGTATTCCCAGGGCTGAGCAACTGGGGGATTGTTGTGGCTTTTCATAAATGCTTGTTGGTTTGATTTGACCTTGTTACAATCAATCATAACCACTACCACAATCGGAACCAAACGAACAATCTTATCCATACCCTCAATCACAAATAAGTATCCTAGTTGAAATCTCAGTCCCAGTTTTAATCATGGTCACAACCACAATCTCAACCACAATTATAATTACAATCAGAACCACAATGGCAAACACAATTATAAACACAAGAATTACAACCACAATCTCCATCACAATGATCATTCCATCCATTTCAAGCCAGCACTTAGGCCATAGACCTGTGTATGGAATGACAGATAGAGTGCTGCAAATAAGAAATGTTGGTTCTCCGTCTCCTTAGTTTGATCCCTCGGTGGACTGATGAACTAATAATAAAAGCTGACATTTCTATTGCAAGACGCTTCACATAGATTACCTTATTGATCCTCGTAGCAATCCTTTGAAAAAGGGAGCTTATTATTATCCCTGTTTTACAGATGAGGAAACTGAAGGTCAGAAGGGTTGAGTGTCTTGTACTTGATCACATAGTTAGTAATATTGGAGGCAAGATGGAAGCCCAGGTCTCTCCTGATTTTAGGTGCGGCACTCAGTCTACCATTCCATAGCGCCTTATACTTTCTACTTAGCACACACCTCATGCTTTCAACCTAGTAGGTGCTTAATAAATCGTTTTCTTGTTAGATTATATTGAATTAATGAATAGGACTTGGTTACTGATGAGATGTGAAAGGAGAATGGGCATGGCACTGTTGGAAATGGAGAAATCAGAGAAAGTATGGAAAGGAGCAGTGGGCAGAAATGGAGGCCAATATTTAGGCTTGATATAAAGAAATTAAAACTTCCTAAACTGATTTCCTAAAATTAAATTGAAACTTGATATAAAGAAAAAAAAACAAAACTTCCCAAAACTAAGAGTAGAATGATCTGTCCTTTAGAGGAAGAGGCTGAATTACTGCTGGTCACGTCTGTTGTACAGAGGACTCAGATTTAGCTGTGGCTTGGGTTAGATAATAACCACAACGAGGTTCTTCAAGGTTTACCAGTGATTTGCAAATATTATCACACAACAGTCTTGGGAGTTGATATTATTATTACCCCCTTCTTACAGATGGGGAAACTGAGACAGGGTGTTAAGCGAGGGTTACACAGCAATGAAGTTTTCTGAATCAGAATTTGAACTCAGGTCTTCCTGATTCTACACCCATTGCTCTTTTAGCTGAGCCATCTAAATGGACTCTGAGGTCCCTTCCAATTCTAAGATTCTACAATTCCAGGAGATCTGTGGTAATGCATGAAACAAGTGTGTGTGTGTGTGTGTGTGTGTGTGTGTGTACGAGCGCATGCAGACATTATACTCTAAGGGTTGTGTATGCATGCATAAATACGTGCATGAATGAATGTGTGAGTGAGCGAGTGTATTTATCACCACCCTATCATTGCTTATGACATCTTCACCCCATATAACCCCATGTACCTGAGTTCACTCATACTTTTCAAGCAGTAGAAATTGAAATCCACGTGCGCAAGTTTCCATACCCCAGGATACACTTCTGTAGACTTGCTTTAGCACTTTGAAATGATACTTTAGCCACTCCCCTCTTTTTCTGTATTTCCATGGGATTTGCTGGGAAGGGAAAATGAAAGAGTTCAAGCTGTCTTGACTCGACAGCTCCTTGTGATCATATTTGGAGAAATCTTGGGAACAAAGCAAACAAGGTCCTGCTACAATTTATGCAAAAATATCCCCAAGATTCTTATAAATCCCAGCTGCCAACACCATGATTTATCATTGGATGATGAGATGGAACATTTCCCATGGCTATTTTTTGATTTATAGTTCTCTTATACAGATATAACTGTCCAGTTCTCTGATAGCAGCCTTTCAAAATTCATCTTATATAAAAATCCTCTCACATAATCTCTGACCTCGGTGCTTCCCGAGACACTGACCCCAACTAAAAGATCTGGGATGCCAAATTCAATCAAATGCCTATGCTTGGGTGCAGACCCATAGAGCATGAAAAAGGGAAAGCACAGATCTGGTTAACATTGCAAAGTTCCTTTTATTCTTTGGGCTGGTCTGGTTTTCTTCTGGACTTTCCCAAAATTTTGTTCTTTTTAGAGGGAGAAGTTGCTCCCCCAAAGCTAGAGATTTAGTTTGATGCAGATGGCCAGGTGTTTTACTTCTTACAGCTGATAATAGGTGCAATATGAGAAGGCAGTGAAAGCATGAGGGAGGCCCTTGGACTTCCCAATGGTGAAATTGGAATGACTGAGCAAGACTCAGCTTTGTATTTCACCCAGAAGAGTACCTCCCTCTTACGGTGCCAAGTACCAGCATGAGGACACCCAGGGTGCCTTTGGCATCAGATGCACTAATGGGTTGGCTGATCTCTCAGGAGCGTGCTTGCTAGAAATCAAAGCTCTCCTCTTGTAGGGGATCTAAGAGAGGGCACATTTTCTCCTTTCACCCCCTCATCTGCTGTTTCCTACCTTCCGACCCCAACCTTGACCTGAAAGGGCTGACTTCTCTGGGGAAGCAATTCAGATTTCAAAAGCACTTAATACTCTACATGTTTTAGCCAAAATTGGCAGATTAACCCATTTCCCCATGAAATTTATATGCGTCTGTTTTTTAAATTTTTGCAAGAAACTGGGAGATGTTGACGATGAACAAAGTGCGTATTTGTAAAAGTTTCGGGAGAAGCTTGGCAGTGGAATGGTGTGTATGAGTTAATTGGCACAATGACAAAATGGGTGTATTAAAGGCAGGCATTAAAAATGACTATTTCCTCAAGGGAACCTAATCTTTTCTGTATGATTAGAATTATCTGTCTTATGCCAAAGGCCCCATAGTGTTGTGCCAATTATTGTCCTATGATTAAGTATGTAATGCTGATGAGTTTTTAGATCATTCTCTCCATCTTAATGGAATGTTTTGGTCCTTGTGGTGAAATCATATGAATAAAATGAATGTCTATTCTGCTACTTGACCAATGGTAGAAGATCTATATGTATTAGGAGTTCTTATCCAGAAGTGCGGTATGATGGAAAGAATACTACTTGTAAGTAGAGTTCTGGGTTCAAATCCTGATGGCCAAATTTACTAGCTCTGTGACCATGGGCAAATCATCTTATGTTTTTGAAATTGATTTCTTTATCTGGGGACAACAATGCTGGCATTTCTAGTATATTTTAAAGCTTGTAAAGCGCTTTACAGGCATTAATTTCTTTGATCCTCACAACAACCTATAAGGTAGGTGCTATTATCTTCATTCCCATTTTGCAGATTGGGAAACCGAAGGTTAGAGTTCTAAGCAGCTTGCCCAGGGTCACACAGCTAGTAAATGTCTACATCAGGATTTAAACCCAGGTCTTACTTTATTTGTCCCTCTTTTCCTTTATATCCTGGTGCCTGTCAGTACTTACCTCACAGGGTTGTTACGAAGAAAACACTTGACAAGACTTCAAACCTTATGTGAAGGTGAATTGTTAGTATTTTTTTCAAGAACCTTATAAAATATATATATATATTACACACATATATCCATAATGGAAGAATGCGAAAGTTTATACCATCAAGCGTCGTCCCTGGGCAGAGATGAGGCCTGGTGCTCTGCTTTTAAAGCAGCTAGGCTATTACTGGTATGCGATAAATTTTAAGTTGAATAATAAGTCCCACTGGAAAGCCCATGCAGCTTGGCTGTTATCTACCAACCTAGATTTATAGAAATCTTGTTTCTAGCCAAGCTATGAGTTATAGCATATCGGCTGGGTTTCGGAAAAAATTCAGAAAAAGAAATTTTTCTTCTCGATCTGTTCTTTCCTCCTCTCTCCCTTTATTTCTCCTTGAATTTATCAGCTTGCAGATCTCCTACCCTAGTTTTCATCTTTGACTCTTCCCCACTCATTCTTCTGTACCTCTGATCAGTCTCTAGGCCCAACAGAATCTCCCCCGACAGAGACTCCCATCCATCCCATCTTTTCTACTTTTGTAATGACCATTTAATAATTCCAGTGTTGTAAGTCTAGAGCTGGAGGGGACAGCAAAGACCATCATGTCTCCACCCCCATTTTACAGATGAGGAAACTGAGGCCCAGGGAAGTTAAGTAATTTGTTCAACGTTACACAAGCAGTGAACATTGGGAGGTAAGATTTAAATTCAAGTTTTCTGACTCCTGGTTTAGGTTCTCAATGCTATAGTTTAATAACTGATCTTTCTACTGTCAATGTCTTCCCACTCTAATCTATCCTACATACTGATGTTAGATTAATCTCCCTAATACTTAGCTCTCATTGTATCTCTCTCTGTCTCTGCCTCTGCCTCTGCCTCGTCTGTCTTGTTTCTATCTGTCTGTCTGTCTGTCTCTCTTCCCCTCCTCGCCCCGACTAAAAACTCTCAATGATTCCCCTTTGTCTACAGGTTCAAATTAAAATACTTTACCATTTTGCATTAGGCCACAGTCTAGTTCCAATCTACTTTTTAAGCTTTTCTTTCTTCTAGTCAGTCAGCATTTATCAAGCATTTGTTCTGGGCACCATGAATGAGCCAAATCGGATGCCACCAAACATAGGACAGGTTCACATCATATACTAAGGGTTTACTTGTTATCTCTATAAAGAGTACATCATAAGTCATTCAAATTATATTGATGTTTTGCTTTTTTACATCACCTTTAGTTCTCAATATATCTCTTTGACCTTCCCCACTCAGCTAAATATCCTTTTTAACAATATAATTTTGCAAGATGGGTTTCATCTTGCATTTTTATTATTCATATCATTTATTATGCATTATTAATATTGCTTTATTTAATCTTGTAGATGAAAATCAATTAAAACCTGGAATTCTTGCATCTATCACTTTCCTTTCTGCCTGACTTTGTGTTTGAATCAGGATGGCATTTTTTAGATTCTTACCAAAACTTTTTCCAGTTTTCACCCATCCCACTTATTCCATTCTTTTTGAATAAGTGTTTTCTTCATTTGGACCCCTTTAGAGGGAAAACTGATCCAATATTATAATTTTGCAAGATTATTTTATCTTGTATTTCTTATAATTCATATTATTTATTATATATTATTTATCTTATATTATTTTATCTTGTAGGACATTTGAACAGTATCCATCAAATCTAATCATAGTATTACTTTTTGAGAACTATTTGTTATTTCAATCCAACAGGCACTTGTTAAGTACGTGCTGTGTGCCAGCATTGTGCCAGGTGCTGGGGATGAAAAGACAAATTCCAGTCCCTGCCCTCAGGGAGTTTATGTTTCGGCAGCAGGCAGTAGGAAGTAAATAGGACGTAGAAGCAGAAAGGTAACCCAGGGTTTCTGCCTGGTACCCAGAAAGCAGCATTTCTACCATAGGCAATGGAATTTCATATGAGGTTGTACTTCCTTCTTGGTCATACAGATTTCCATCCAGCTATGTGCCCCGTGCATAACTTTTCCCTCCTGGGTACAACTCTCTTCACTGTTAATGGGGGTTACGTGCTTACACTGAGTGGAGAAAATTACCTCCATTATCCCTAGGCACTGCTGGAGGAAAACAGACAGACTAGTTATAATAATCTTTACTCAAGATGTATAAGTTCAAAAGATAATTGGACCCCAACATTTTAAACTGTATAAAATTTCTTACATAAACAAAAAAGTCAGTGTGAAAATTGTCCAGGATCTCTTACCACAAGTTATGTGGGACACACATTGAACTGAATCTTGGACTTTGAAATAAAAGAAAATCTACTTTCTTTTTCCTTTGAACAAATGGGATGCAAAATACTTGACAAACCTCATTTTAATTTGGAAACTGTTCCCTTGGACATATTGTCTAGTCTAACAATGGTTCTCATTGTCAATTTTATTCTAAATACAAAGACCAGAAATAAATTATCAAAATCTGCAAGCTGCTCGAGGTTATATATGTTTCTGGTGGGGATATTTTATAGATAACATTATGTCTAGGAAGCAATAGTGGCTTCATTCTGTGATAGGCAGGGTGCCAGGAAACCGTAAATCAAGTGGCGATAGAGTCCCTGAAGAAAACTGTGCCTGATTTATGGTGGATGGTTCCAGCAATTCTGCTCACTTTTTTACACATAGAACTGGCCCCAACTTATGGATGTTTTACATTATATTGCACAATAACACATATCATGAGTAATATATCAGACATCACATATGGCACACAGCAAAGCCTCCTTATGATCATTCCCAGGGTCAGGAAAAAAAAAAAAAAACTTTTTACCTTCGAGATTTAAGTGATACTCTCCTACACCCCTGCCCATTGTACACCTCCAGCCTGGGGTTGGTGTCAGAAGGCAGGTTCAACTTCTGGCTCTGCGATTTTTTTATTTGTGTGATCTTAAATCATTTAAATTCTCTGAATCTCAGTTTCCCCTTTGTAAATATGAGAGAGTAGATCTAGGGCTCTTCCAGTTCTAATTCTATGATCCTATTGAAAAGGTAGAAACAGAGTTGTAACTAGGGTGAGGTGATCAAGGCTCTGACCTAGGGTACTAAATTTAGATGGTACTAAATTTGGAGGACCCTGACAGCACTTAGAGTTTTTCATCAGCACACACCTTTTCTCCCTAGTTAAGAAGTACAAATGAAATCTGAAGGTCCCAGATGTTAGGCTGAGGTTGAACTCCTCACCTGATGAGTCTTACTCTTCCCTTCTCCTGCCCTCTAGCCTCAATTTTAGAAATAACCAATGCCAAGCACCCCAAGAATAGTTTATGGTACTTATCCTGGGGACAGAAATTCCTGGTTATGGTTGTGTGGGGAAACAAAGAAGATGGAGGGAACAAAATGAGTGAGGTAAAGTGGATATAGAGCTGACTGGGGCATCAGATATCTCAGGGATGTTTGTTCCCTCCCCCTCCCCCAAGCCTAGAATGTTAGGAGGGCCCTGCTTAATCTAAAGAGGGCAGGTCTTTCAGACTAGTCCTCCTAACTTACCCTAGCTAAGTTTTAGGATATATGCTTAGCTGAGGAAGCTAAGTAGTTCAATTAGTAGAGTGCTAGGCTGGAAATCAGGAAAACCTGAGTTCAAATTTAGTCTCAAACATTTGCCAGCTGTGTGACCCTTGACAAGTCACTTAACCTCTGTCTGCCTCTGTTTCTTCATTGATAGGATGATGGAGTTCTAAGATATGTTCCAGACCTCAGTAATTACAACCAAAACCAATTACTGTTGATTATCTAAGAACAAAGGAAATTATATAGGAAAGAAAAAGTTGAGAAAGTAAAAAATACAATGACTTTGCTCACTATTTCTTTCCCGGCTAGCCTGGAATGTCAAGATCGAGCCTTTAGTGTCTTTGCTTTCCTTTTGAAAGTATCTTTTTTTTGACAATGGATAC
The DNA here is from genome assembly GCF_011100635.1 of Trichosurus vulpecula. Classification (NCBI taxonomy): domain Eukaryota; kingdom Metazoa; phylum Chordata; class Mammalia; order Diprotodontia; family Phalangeridae; genus Trichosurus; species Trichosurus vulpecula. Next base: position 47,294,572 of record NC_050580.1, on the reverse strand, counting down.
TACCTGGGAGCCCTCACCATGGCATTCCACACAAGCCTTTTCTCTCTGGGCAGCTCCTAATGTTCTTGACCTTTCCTGCTTATCTCTCTTGCCCTCCTGTGCCTTTCTACCTCTCAATCCCCCATCACAGTTACTGTGTATACCACTCCCATGATCTATGTCAAGCGAAAGAGAATTGATGTGGCATGTGGATCCAAACTCATTAATCCTAAAGGAAGAGGAGGCACCTGAATTGGTAGTTTTGTCTGATGGGAAGGGCTTTGAGATGCCACTGGGGGCCAACTTTGGAATTCCAGTGGGGGGAAAGAAGTTCTAGGCCATAAGGATAATATAAAAGAACTTTGTCCACAGAATTCCCTGCTCTACTAGTCTAGTTAATTCTAAAAATGCAAAGGAGTTAAGTCTGGTTGATTTGTCTTTGATGAACTCATAAGGCTTCTAAGTTGTGTAAGCTCCTTGAAAGGAGAGGTTGTTTCTTTCTTCGTATTTGTATCCCCAGAGCCTAGGACACACTTATTAAATACTTGTTGATTGGTTGACTGACTATCTCCTTCCAGGATCCTGCCTCTCACATCAACGGATTTTGTTGGAGAGACTCACTACTATAAGGCTGGAGAACAGATGAGAAAATTTTGGGCCCCATCAATTCATGCAGAGTGTCTACTAAATCACAAAGGGTTCATGAAATGGTAGGCCTTATTTAAGTATCAGAGAAGTGGAAAGGCATATTAATAAGTTAAAGTTACTTAGAAAACTTTTTTCCTTGACATTATGGACGGGAATTTTTTTAAAATTACAAGACTTTTTGTCAACTGGTTGTCTCTGTTCTAGAGAACTGCCCAGTACCTTTGCTCTTATTTCGTTTCCTGCAAATCTCCCTAGCTGGGATCATTGATGCTCGGAACCTTCTAGGATAGAAATTTCCAGTTTCCCGAATGACATCTTTCTGCTCCATGATCCCAGGTAGGAAACCAATAAGACACATTTGGTCTTTCTCTACAAAAACCCTTGGTCCTTCTCAGCTTTCCTGAACTCTCCTGAGCTGTCCTGATGCTGGAGGTGTTGAGGGATCCAGGAGTGACCCCTGCTTCACTTCCAGATGGCTAGAACTTGGTTTAAAGATGAATGAAATCCTGGAAGCAGCCTCTCCCAGGACTATTATAGCCTGCTTCCTCCTGCCATGGTCTAAAGATAACCACCCCCAAAGTTCTGGTGGCATCCCTGCTGGTATTCCTTCTCTTCCATTTGCTGTCCTACTTTGGAGGTGTCTGTCTACGGTCCAAAGTGAGATGCTGTCCTAGTTTAGAAGGCATCAATTGCTACCTCTGGGAGGGTATAAATCCTTCCTGAATACCCTTCTCTTGTTGCCACTCCTTTCTTGCTTTCTTATGTGTCCCCAGTTAATCCATGTGTATTCCTTCAAGCCTATCAAATAAAAGGAAGGACCCATTGTCTCAAACCTCGATTGGCTCAGCTGGTTCTTCCGTGGATCTCTACCCACTCCCACCCTCCCCCCTCCCCTCTTAACTCCTAACAGGGGACCTGATAGATTGATCACCTCCACAGATGTTCTTACAAAGCTTGTTCCTTGCCTAGAGAGTGGTGAGCTTACAGGTCTTTATAAAGTCATCTTTGTCTCACTGGTCTCATTAGCAGTGGGTTTGGAATTTGCATTGAGTTTGTAAGTGAAAATCCCGAACTTATCCCTAGGGCAAGATTTTGCTTTCAGAGCCCACGTGGTACGTTTCAACTGCAACTTTCTGTTGGCCTGTCAGGTCAGCAGCTCCCACTGGGGAACAGAATAACATAACAGAGAACAACCCTGTGGTTCTGCAAGGGCCATTTGGGCCTTCACTCTCCCCTCCCTCACTAGCACTGGATGTGTCCAGTGTGTTTATTTTGTTGGGTTGCAGACCTCGAAGAAGAGAAGCCCAGAGCTATAACATAGACTAGCCCAGGCTCCAGGGGCCACAGAAATGCATTTTGTTTATTTTCTCTGTTTAAAGTTTCACCTGAATCAGCAGTTTAACATGCAGTCATCTGATTTCAGAATTCAAAATGTGGACAGAACAGAGTGTTTTCTTTTGTTGAGCTGGACTCTATGAATTCGCATAATATTTCAGGGACAGGTTAAATACATTAGTTTCAGATCTAGATTGACAATAATGAACTTCTAAATATTCATACTTGTGCTGAAAGGTAGTGGCTTGCCTTGGAGGGTGGGACAGGTAGTGAGTTTTCTGTCAGCAGAGCCAATTTAAGGTAGTACAAAATCTTGGAAGGAAGGGGAAGTGAATGATCCAAAGGGTGATAGAAAGCCATATGGTGGAGGTAAGTAGCTCACATGATATTAGCAACAATGATTTGCTTTAGAAAAGTAGAAAAAAAATGTTATCAGGGACATTCGTGGTTGGAGAAAAAGTTTGCTGTGTAGCTAGAAACAAATAAAAGATAGGCATTTCAAGTGTCTACAAAAGAGTAAAGGACTCCTAAAATAGCCTTTAGTGGGCTGACTAGAGTATGGAGGATTGATGAAGAGACATGGACGAATAGCATGCAAGATGAGAAGGTGTAGATAAACTGTGATCTACATAAGTGGAGAGGGCCTCTGAATTGAGGAGATAAGGGATCCCTTGATTGCTTGCAGTCAAACATATGATAGAGAGGCCTGGGATGGCTGTGGTTGTGGGTGACTCAAGTGGAAATGGAGATGTTGGTTGTAGGTTGAGGAAATTGAGTCATTATGCAATCAAGGCATAAAAAGGAGTCACCATCCTGGATATTGGAATCATTAAAGATGATGGTGGGTAATGAGGTAGGGAAGACTGTAAACTAGGTACTTTAGTAAGAAACATGAGATCCTGGAGGTTGGCAGATGATTTCATGACTGGCAAAGAATGGTCTAGTTCAGTAGAATGAGTTATAAAAGAGAAGAGGTTGCTCAGTGATGGTGGCATTGGGGAGCAAGGAGTATGGGGATGACTTTTAAATGAGTGGAATAAAAATAAAACTTAGAAGTCATTTCATCACAAGAGATAACTAAATGTATAAAACAATAATAAAAAGATTATTCCTTTAATTTAATTATACATAAGAGAACAAATACTAGAATTTGAATTAAGAGATTTTCCACTGAATTGTGATTTTATGCTTACCGTTTGTGTTGTTGCTGTCAATATCTTTGAGACTCAGTTTCCTCATCTATAAAAAGGGATTAAAAATATTTGTACTACCTACTTTAAAAGGAGGTTGTAAGGAAAGCACATTGTAATTCTCAAAGTGATATGTGAAATAAATAGTTGTTTTTATTAGATGTATCTTTTGGAAATTTATTTAGGATTCATTTTAGAATATTCTTTTTTTGTGTGATATCTTGAAAATTCACTATTGAGTGTGTTGAAAAGTGCTATCACCTCCAAAGTAGATTTTATTTGAGTTTATTTGTTCAGCTTTTCATGGTTTAAATTTGTTAAGTGGTGTTTTTACATTTTCAGATAGCACATAAATTCCCAAGGTAGAAGAGAATAAATAGGGACTTTCCTCTGTTTTTAATGAAGAGAATAAATCCCTTTAGAAACAATAACCAATATGCTGTTTTTCACATTGACTTAGTGCTCGCTTCCTAGTGTCACCAATAGTCCTGGATACTGTAGTCAGTTCTGAGAATGACATTTTATTTTTAAATTTCTTTTTCTTTTTGGTGGAAATTACTTTTTAAATTAAAATTTACTTTTTCAGTTATTGAACATTTATTTTCCCCTTCCTCCTCTACTTCCAAATGAAAAAAAAAAGAAAAAAGAAAAAAAATCCTTGTAACAAATAAGGAGTATGAAACAAAACAAATTCTCATATTGGGTATGTCCAAAAATGGCATGTCCCATTCCATATCTTAGTCTATCACCTCTTTGTGTGGAGGTGGGTAGCATTCTTCATCACTGATCCTTTGGAATTGTGTTCAATCATTGCGTTGAACAGTGTTCTTAAGTCTTTCAAAAATTTTTTTTGTAATATCTGTATTATACTATAAATTGTTCTCTTGGTTCTGCTCACTTCATTCTGCATCACATAATAAAAGTCTTCCCAGGTTTCTCTGAAATGGTCTTTTTCATTTCTTACGATACAATAGTATTAAAAATATATTCATTTGTTCATCCCCTAATTCATGGATGCTCTTTTAGTTTACAATTCTTTGCCACTACAAAAATATCTGCTAGAAATATCTTTGTACCTATATGACCTTTCCCTCTTTCTTTTATCTCTTTAGGCTATAGATTGAAAAGTATGCGCAGTTTACTAATTTTTGTGGGCAGAGTCCCAAATTGTTTTCCAGAATGTTTGTATCAATTCACAGTTCCATCAAAAGTAAATCAATATACCTGTTTTCTCCCAGCCCTTCCAGCATTTGTCATTTTCTTTTTTGGCCAACTTTGTCAATCTGATGTATGTGAAGTGGAAACTCAAAATTGTTTTAATGTACATTTTTCTATTTATTAGTATTTCAAAACATTGCTATTAGATAACTTGAATTTCTTTGAAATGATATTTTACAAAGAATATTGATAAGCTTGGAGTGCCTGCGAAAAGGCAATTAGAATAGTAAAAGACCTTGAAGGCATGCCATAGGAGAATTGACTGAAGGGCTTGGGCTATTTGGATTAAAGAAGAGAAGACTTAGGAGAACATGGTGGTAGTCTGCAATATTTGAAGGACTATCAGAAAAACAAAGAATTAGAAATGTTCTGCTTGGTCCCAGAAAGTGAGAATAGGAGGCACTTTCATGTGTGAAAGTGTCAGGAAGGCAGAATTTGTCCAAACACGAGATATGAAATCTTAACAATTGGACATGTCCCAAAACTTCCTAGGCCATATTGGGAGGTAGTGGGTTTTGTCTTTTTATTTTTTCCACTGGAGGTCTTTAAGCAAAGGTTGGATGCTTATTAGGGATATTATAGAAGAAATTGTTAAGCTACAGGTTAGATGAGATTGCCTCTGAGATGTCTTCTAGTTCTCATCTTGTGATCTAGTTTAGTCATGTCTCACTCCAAAATTTCTATTCATTCATCTACACTTCCAATACTTTTCACCGTTTTATGAAGTAGTATGGTTCATCATTGGCAGCTAGGTGGCAATTTATTGCATTGGGGGAAGAGAAACATGACTTTGAATCCTCCCTCAAACACTTCCTATCTGTGTGACCCTAGGCAAATCACTTAACCTCTCTCAGTCTCAGTTTCCCCATCTGTAGAATGGAGATAACGATGGTGCCTGCTGCACAGGGTTATTTTGAGGATCAAATGAGATAACATTTGCAAAGTGCTTTGTAAACCTTAAAGTGCTATATAAATGCTAGTTGTTGTTGTTGTTATTAATCCTTTATCCTTAAACAAACAGGTTTTTACACTAAATTGGTGTTGTGTGTGGCTCCTGTGCTCCTTCTGTCAACAAAGAGGTTGAGTGTTGGTTCACAGTTGTCTGGATCCTTTTCACCCCCTTATTTTGTTGACTATTTTTACATTGTTAACCATTTTACTTACATTTTTAAGTTTTGTCTAAGAAAATGTGTTAATCAGAGTCAATGTCATGCCTTTTATTAATTTTCTCATTTAAAAAAAAGTTTGATAGCTTGCTAAAATATGTTGATTGAGAGCTATTATAGTTATATCTAGTGCCTTCTTATCTTCATCTTTTCTTCGAATTTAGTGTTGATTTTGGCCTCTGAGTATCTGGTTGATGATCTAAATAGACAGCTGATTCTCAAATATCTCCCATGTCAGTCACCACTAATTTCCTGTCTGTTAATACAGGATTATAGGATTTCAAACTTGGAGATCGTCTAGTCTCTCTTTATTTTTACAGATAAAGAAACCGAGTTCTAAAGAATTAAGTGGGTTCATAGACTCACTAAATCTTAGGATTGGAAGGGATGTCAGAGACAATCTAAATTAATACTTGAACATGATTTCCCTCTAAACACAATTGATATGCAATGATACAGTCTTCACTGGAACACTTATTATGAGTGCAAACCCCACCCTTTTCTACCTTCCATTATAACCCATTCCACAGTTAGACAGCTGTAATTACTAGGGAGATTCTCCTTTCATCAAGCTAAAATCTGCCCATAATCACCCAGGTCCTAGCTAGCAAAGTCAACAGAATTCCTTTGGCCTGAGATCTGGTGTTCTTTCCATTGTATCTATCACACTCTTCCATAGAGTCAATTCCACTTCCTGGGATGATTAGTGATTCCCCAATTCCATGCCTTGCTGTTGTCCTGTTCATTTTTTGAAGAGAGTATTCATGTTATGTAGATATAAGGCTTCTGAGAATTCTAAAGCTGTTGACTTCTTCTGTGTCTTAATCTTATAATATATTCTCCAACATATTTTACTGCCAATAAATACTTATTAAGCATCTGTGATATGCCAGACACTGTGAATTGGGGATCCAAAGATTAAATAAAATGATAAAATGAAAGTCTTTACTCTCAAGGAGTTGTTTACATTTTATCATGGGAAATAACATGTATATGTAAAAATATATGCAAAATGAATTCAAGGTAATAAGAAGGAGAGAGGTCCTAGCATTTGGAGAATTTTCCTTCTTGCCTGCCCCCTTTTTCACTAAAGCCTTTGAGTATATAGGCATATGTTAGTTTGGCTTGGCTTTGAGGATCTCACCAAGTTCTTAACATAATTTCTCTAGCTTTCCATCTTCGGCAATTATTATTGGTGCAGAATTCACAGTTACCTTCATCATGGTATTTTTGCTTGTATACTTCAAAATAAAGTGACCAAGTATCTCATGAGATGCTTCTTTGGGTTACCTTGAGGACAAGACAAAAAGCAACTTCTTTAACCTCTTTATTTCCTCTCTGAAGAAAACCTGTAAGTCCTCCTCTCATTTACCTTCTTTGAAGTTTTCTAATTTCGTTTATTACAAGCATGTCATATTGATATGGTTCAATTTCTCCATTTTGTTGGTCATTGGACAATGAGCCAACATTAAGAGTACCAGTAATGAACATGATGTTCATAGACAGGCTAAAAAACTATGTGGTCCTTAGTATCTTCTGCCCCATTTTAGGCCATCCTGTCCTTGTCACTACAGAAGTGGAAAGAGACCACACTGGCCTAAGCACCACTTTGTATTCTAGTTTATTCCACGGATTTCCATGGCTGAAGGATTTTTCACCTGGTGGCCAACCTAATGGTGATAAGCCAGTCCATTAGATAGGTTTGTCTTTGGAAAGCAGACACAGTACATCCTGAGGATTGTACTCAGAGTCTTTCTAACTTGGTAGGCCCAGCTAGAGCCTGTGTTCTGCTAGCATATCTTTTAAGAACATGGTCACATCTGCACCCATGACAAAGCTTCAGAGTAAGACTTCTGTGTGATGTCTATATTATACTAATTATAATTATACTAATTAATTATACTAATTACTCTCTAGTGTGGTTCTGCTCTAATTTTTTTCTCATCTTCTTCACATAACTTCTGCTTAATAGTCTTTCCTCATAATCAACCAGCCAGAATGTATTAATTACCTATGTGCCAGGAATTGTGTTAAGTTTTTAGAATAAAAAGGAAAAAACAAATTAGCTCCTGCCCTCTAGGAGCTTCCATTTTATTTGAGGAACTAATACATATATAACTAATTAAAAAAGAATATATGCAAAATAAAAACAAGATTATTTTGCTACTTTAGGAGAGAAGGAACTGAAGGTAGAGGGGAAAGGGATCAACTAAGACCTCCTTGAGCTGAATATTTAAAGAAAAAAGGGCTCAACAGTTATTCTAGATCTCCCTTCTATATCTGGAATAATGAAACCAGTTCCTAAACCCTTCAAAGGTGCTCTTGGCAATGGTTACCTATTTTTATGTCTATTTACAAATCTTACAAAAATGCTAAAAAAGAACAGTAAAACTTCGAAATTTGAACAATTCAAACCAATATCAGCAACAATGCACTCTTATCACATGTGTCAATCATTTCTTTTTTCCCCCAAATATGGATGCATTTGATCGCAATGCTTAAAGCAGTTTCTGGCTCGGAAATGGAGTATCCTTCCTTTTGGTTCCATTACAGGGGAAGTGGTGCAATAGGCAATGGCTCTTTGCTGCCAGAGTGGCAGGCTATTTCAGGGAGGCTAATGAGAGTTTTGAACGACAGAGCTTTTATTTGAGAATAGGTAGCTGGAAGGCAGCTGTACTCTGTCCAAAGACTTCAAACAGAAGGAGCTGCCAGATTTATTCTGTTTAAACACTTTACCAAATTAGCTATGAAAAGAAGGATGGGAGGTGCCTGGCTGACTTGTGTGGAAGCACAGGTCTTTTTAATTCACACAGTTTGCACACAGAAGAAAAACAACTTTCACAAAAGTTTGTCAACGTGGTCCAGGGTCAAACGTGTGTAATATTTTTGGTGCTAGATAAGAAAATAGCCTAAAGAAAAGAAAGTAATGGCCATTTTCCTCAGCAACTCTAAAATATCTGTTCTTGTTGCTCTCCCTCTCTTTCCAATTCTTTTCCTTCAACTCCCCACTCCAATAGATAGTTTCCAATCATAACCTTCTGGAAAAATAATACTATTAAATGGAACTAATTGAACTAAGTGAACAAATTCAACAATTTTAACAGTGAACTGTCCTATGTAACCAAAAAATAAGTAAGTACAACCAGCCAACCAAGTGAAAATCTGACAGTATATTCAGCATTCCAAACTCGTAGTCCTCTGCCTCTCTGCTGAGGGGAGAGAAGTATGTTTTATCATCTTCTCTTTGGGAAAGTATTCTTAACCTGCATCAGTACTTTGGATTCAGGCGACCTTAGAATATGCATGTTTATTTTTACCTATGGAGTATTGCCAATCAGCTGGGTATACTAAAGTTTGTCTTCTGCTTATGCTTGGTCTCTTTCCTTGAGGGAGCATGGTGTAGTTGTCAAAACTGAAGTCAGGAAGACCCAAGTTCCTTCTCTGCTTCAGATACCAGCTGTGTGACCCTGGGAAAGTTCCTTAATTGTTCTTTACCTCAGTTTCCTCATCTGTAAAATGAGGAAGGGACTCTAAGGTTCTTTTTCAGACCTAAATCTATTATCTCATAGATGGATTTCCAGATTCTTCTCTCTCAGAATGTGCACCTGGTATTTTTGTGATAATCCATCCAGGAGCCTAGGGGAGGATTTTACTTGCAGCTCTGGGGATTCCAAATTGTCTCAAAGAAGTCCTAAAATGTCAGAATGCCAGAACTGAGGGAAGTTCATGATCAGAAGGCCCTTTATTTACTGGTCAGGGGTCATACAGTGGAACTGGAATTTGGAGTAGTAGATATAGCCCTAGTTTACATGGTTTGGGAATTGGTCCAGTAAGAAAACCATAACCTAAAAGATAGTGGAAGAGCTGTCATTGTAGAGACCTGTTGGTTTGTAAATATTGCTATCACTGAGATGACAATGCTGGCTGGAGATGAAGCTTGCCTCGTCATCAATGTTAGAGAGAGAGAGAGCTAATGTGAGAACCTACATTACTGAGAAGAAAATGAAAGAATAATGGGGGTGGCTTCCCAGGAACTGACAGCCAGCTTGCAGATGACATAAAGTTAGGTGGAATATAGAGTAAAATAGATGATAGAACAAAGGTTCGAAGTTATCTTGACAGAATGGAATGTTGGACTGACCCCAACAATATGAAATTGAACAGGAAAGAGCATGAAGTCCTAAATTTGAGTTAAAAAAATCAACTGTAAAAAGTACAGGATGAGAAAGACAAGGCTGGGTAGCAGTTTGAGTGAAAAAAATGGAGTTTGAATTGGCCACGAGCTGAATGCAAGCCAGTAATGTGACATGGTGAAACTTTAGAATCCATTAATGTAAGTGTAGTGTCCACATCATGGGAAATAATAGGCCCAATGTTCTTTTCAGACAACATCTGGAGCACTTCATTCAGTTCTGGGTGCCATGGTTTAGGAGGCACAAACTAGAGCATAACCCAAGGAAACAACACCAAGGTAATTTTTAAAAAGCTACATGCAGAAAAGAGGAATGCCTATAAAGGCTTAGGACTGTTGCTAGGAATGGATGGGTTTCTGATAATGGATGACAAGAAGGCAAAACTAACCAACTCTTACTTGGCTTGTTTCCTTTCTCGAGGAAATTCTCTCTTATTCTGAAAAGGACAGAACAAAACTCACCATTAGAAATGTGAAACTAAAGATAAGTAGAAGATAATAAAAGACTACCTGTCTGCCCTTGATGTGTCGAAGTCATGAGTCCCATGCAGAGTACAAACATCCTGAAGTGTTGAAAGAGCCAGCAGCCATAATAGCTGAGACTCTGTCAATCATCTTGGAAAAATTGTTGATAAAAGGAGGTGCTTCAGGATCAGAGAGGGATGGGTGCTAGCCCATTTTCAGGAAAGGTAGAGCATCAGAGTTTGAAAGCTGTCGGTTTAACTTTGTTTCACCAGCAAAATTGTAGAATGCTTTGTTAAAAGTGCATATCTAGAACAGGAAATGGTAATCTCTAAAAGTCAGCATGGGTTCCTCAAGGACAGCGAATGCCTATCTGACCTTATTTCACACGGACTATTTGTGCCTGACCTGTGGAGGAGCACTCTGAGCTCTGATTGGTCTGATCAGCCACAGTCGGACACACTCTAACATGACTCTAGCATAGTGATGTCATTTTGGTCCTCTTCGAGTATGAGGGACAACAATCAACCAAACCCTGGATGTCAGTTTCCTCATCTACAAAATGATGGAATGGAACTAAATGTTTTCCCAGGTCCTTTCTTATTGTTAGGAAAGAAATTCTTGAGAACCTGTTCAATTTGTTTTTTCCCTTTCACTGCCATACTTCTAAAAGCAGTCCACATGAACTGCTGATGGATGGCTTTTGTCCCCACTATTCTACTGGAGTTGCCTTTTTGTGAGGTTCTTGATGACTTCCTAATTGCTAAATCCAGTGGCCTTTTCTCAGTCCCCAACCTCCATGATCTCCACTACATTTGGCATTATTTATCATCCCTTTGTTGTAAGACTCTTATCTCTTGGCCTTATGACCTTAATCCTTCTGTTTTTCCTCTTATCTGACCCCTCCTCTCTCTCATTGGCTGGCTCTTTTCCTCCTCTATTCCCTTATGCAGACATTTCCTAGAGTTTTGTTCTCATTCCCCTTTTTCTTTTAATTCTTGACTTCATAGTTTCCATGATTAGCTCTATGAATATAAATACTACACATACACTGTACACACATGGCTATGTATATAATGTATGGACATGTATATGTATATACATACATATACAGACACATATATGTGTGTGTATATACATATATGTGTGTGTTATAGATGTGTGTATATGTACACATACATATATGTGTGTGTGTGTGTGTGTGTATACATATATTATTCCCACCTTTCTCCTGAGGTATCTCTATTTGCACCTAAGGCATTAAGAAATGAAAAGCCTTAGAAGGCTAGTATAGTGTGCCAATAATTTGTATGTGTTACAGTACCAAAATTTAACCTTAAAGTTCTCATCACAGCTCACTCAGTAATTGTATATTCGATGTTCATGTGTTTGAAGAGTAGCAAAGGGACTTAGCAACTAGGACACAAACCAGCCCATCCACACACTGTCATACAACATGATGAACATAGGGGGAAAGAGGTCTGTGGTGGCAAAGAATTAGCAGGTCTCAGTCTCACTCCCCAGACTGCACTGCTCTGATTTCAAGATCTCAGCCTTCATATTTATTCTTTGACTGATCTCTGAAATGCACTGTTGGGAGCTCCAGATTCTATGCTTAATAGAAACCAAAGCCACTGCCTGTTTTTCCACATACCTGTGTTCATGGTACCTAGGACACATTGCCATGCATATACCAGAGCTTAGGTGGCTAGGTGACAGAGTGGATAGAGTGTCAGACATGGTGTTAAAAAGTCCTAAGTTCAAATTCTGCATCGACATTAACTTTTAGGCCCTGAGAAAGTCATACAACTTCACTGAGCCTTGGTTTCTTCATTTGGAAAGGTGGAATAGCAAGTATCTCACAGGGTGGTTGTGAGGCTCAAAGTGAGATAATGTACCTAAACGAATTTTTAAATTTTAAAGTGCTATCTAGATGTTAGATACTACCATTTTTGTTTCCTGATACTTTCAATATTTTACTTATAATGGTAATTTCTTGCTTTTCCAGTTGACCCAACAATGAGGGACAGGAAGGAAATCTTCACAAGCAGATGGTAACACCTGAAACATCTCTATTCCTTTCTCAGTTCTGTAACAGTTCAAATTCCTGACAACCTCAAGGTCTATGTAATAGGAGACTGGCCCATGAGGGCCCAGCCCTGGGAGAATGTGCATACCTCAAGGCCTGGTGAAGCTACCTCCACAAGTTTGTTAAGACATAGAATGGAGAGGCCCAGCTGTAAAATTAAGGTCATTTGCAGATATTTTCTGATGATTAACTGTTTGGAAGACCAGGGGACCAGTAACAAAAGTCTAAACCAGAGTTTGCAATCAATCTGAGCCTGGTGAAGCATCAGCATAAACCTGGAAGAAAAGTCTGTGGGATCCAGCCCAACAGGTGATAATATGGTGGCCAAAATGCCTTGTCCTTCAAGTAAGAGAATGATACTTACTTTGGCCATGATGCATTCACAAGTGAAGTTGGTTGGGTGGATGTTTGTAACAATTGCTTTAAATCTGATCCCAATCCTCCCAGTGGGCTGAGGTGGTAAAGGAGTGTGTGTGTGGGGGGGTCAGGAATGTGCCCCTCATATTAGTGGAGATGCTTTTGTATTTCTTATTGCTATATCTTAGTAAAAGCGGATCCTGGCTCTCTATTTCAGAGAGCACACAAGTATTCTCTGAAGTAGAGAACTAGGCCCCTCAATTCTATGTCATCCTGAACTTTCAGAAATAAGGTCACCAAACACATACGTTTGTGCAGCTCTCAATGGCTAGTCCCTTGTTATAGCTACATGTTCAAAATCAAATATCGCATTGGCATCTAAACCTGCTACGCTTCCTAATGTCCCCATTTCTATTAATGAAATAACAATTCTCTTAGTCGCCCAGGCAAAACTTTGTTTTGTCCTTCTCCTTAATTCCTTTCAGATAATCAAGTCCTAGTATCTCCTCAATCTGTCTCCTCTTGTCCATTTCCACTGCTGCAATCTTGGTTTAGGGCCCAATATTCCTCATTTAGAATCTTGCAATAGTCTCTTAAATCATCTTTCTGCTCTAGTCTCTTGCCCCTTTAATCCATCCTACACATCATTGTTGTGATAATTTTCCTAAAACATAGCTCTGATCATATTACATACATCCTCAAGAACAATTAGTGCTTGCTGACGACTTGAGTAATGAATTCTCTAGCCCTTAACCCCCAATCAAAGACCCTCCATGATCTGTCCACACCCTCGCTTTCCAGCCTTACCTCTCATGGCTCTCCTTTATATTTCCTAGGCTCTAGCTAAGTTAGATGATTGCCTTTCCCTGAACACTCTTTCCCATCTCTTTACCTTTACAGAAACAGTTCTCTTTTTCCAGAATACCTTCCCAACCCTTCACTCCCATTTCTATGCAGTAAAAGGAGAGATGTATCTTGATAGAGAGGTGATGGGCTCAGAGTACAGATCAACACACATTTTGGCCACCACATGTCCAGCAGGTTGACTACTTTGTGATTTCTTCTTGGGTCACAGTAACCCATGGAGAAAATAAAACTCCTCAATGACTCTTGGTCTTGCACAGCCTCCATTATGTTTCTATAGTGCTGGTAAAGGGTGGTAGGGAGAGGGGATCAACTAGCAGACTATGAAGGACAAACTTTTAGTAGAGTGAAAAGGGACAGAGGTGAGAGTTGTATATAAAGAAGGTGCTAGTGTTCATGACCAAAGGGGAGAACCAGGAAATCAAGGTCTTTGTTCAGGAAGCAAGGATTTTGACTGAGTAAAGCAACTGGATATTGAGCTGGACAGAAAGTTTTCTCAATTTGCTACCATTCTATGGGCACAGGAGACATTTTAACTCCTGTGCTCCATGACAGTACTTACAAATTGCTTTCATGTAATACTATCCACTGGATTTTCATAGCAGTTCCATGAGGTAGAGAATGTAGGAATTATTTTTCATGATCTGTAGTCAAGGGAACTAAGGGTCAGAGAAACTAAGTGATTTTGCCTTAAGGTCACAGAGCTAGCAGGTTGCTGAGTAAGCTCTAAAATCCAGGTATTTTGATTCTGTCAATTGCTCTGTCTATTGTACCATGTCTATTGTATCACTGTATCCTGAATAGCTCTGGTAGGATGAGTTTGTAGGCCAGGAAGCATTTGAGTCTTTGGTTTAGATTGTGCATGAAGGGCCTCTTTTCCATTCAAATCCGTGGGATTATGGTTCCTTTAACCAATGAGGCTCTCAGTTCTGGAGATGAGTTTTTCTGTACTTAGTGATAATGGTCCTTGGGTGGCAAACACAGAAACTATAAATTGTTATATGATACATATATAATGCAATAGAAGGTAAGCTATGAATCCAACCAGTTGTAAAGCTCAAATCAGGGGAGGGACGCATTTGTTTTGGCATTCTCATAATTCACTGAACTGCTGAATTGTAAGAGCTCACAGGGCCTACTTAGTCCCACCTGTACTCTCAAAAAGGATTTTCTACAACATATCCAAGAGTGGTCATCCAGACTTTGTTTGAAGCTTTCCAATGCTGCGGAACCCACTACCTCCAGATCATTATACAGTGGAATAGCTTGAATTGTTGGAAAGATTTTCCTTATATCAAGCTGAAATCTGCCTCTTTGTAACTTCTACTCATTCCACCACCTCTACCTCTCTTACCACACTCTCGCATATGTCTGCTTTCTGGGGCTAAGTCTTACAAATCTCATGTCTTTTTTGTGACAAATACTTGAAAAGAGACACCATCTCTCCGTTACATTTTTCTGCTCCATTCTTAGTTCCTCATAGGGTATGATCTTGATGCCCTTCACCATCCATGTTGCCCTACTTGCTAGGATATTGATTTAAGGGTCTGGAGTACTCTCTCACTTATGAAAGTCCTTCCCAAGATGTGATGTATAGAACTGAGAAGAATACTTCAGATGTGGTCTGATCAGGTCAGAGCACAGTGCTATGATCTCCCAAATCCTGGACAGGATGTCTCTTTTATTGTAGCTTAATATTGAACCAATGTTTTGGCTACCACATCACACTACTGAATCACAGTAAATTTGCTATACACTAATCTTCTCCCTCCCCCAGATATTTTTCAGATAAATAGCTTTGTGGTCATGTCTACTGAATTTTGTATTTGTGAAGTCAATTTTTTCAACCCAAGTGTCAAATCATAATTTATTCCTAGAGAAGATAAGAAAAGAGAGGAGGAGAAGAGAGAAAAGTGAAGAGAAGAAATTGGCAGGGAAGGGAAAGTAATGGAAGAGAAAAGAGAACAGATAAGGAGAGAAGAGATGGGAAGGTAAAGAGAAGGAAGAGAAGAGAAAAAAGATGAGAGCCACAGAGATAGGAAGCAGTGGAGGCAAGATTCAATTAGTACCCAGGTCTTAACCTTTTTTTGTCAGATAAGCAAATTGCAAATTTATTTTTAATATGAGTTCTCTAGGCAATTACCTCAGTTTACCACTTGATTTTCATGTTTGTTCTAACCAGAAAATTTTACCTTTAAGACCTGTCTATGGTAGAGCCCTAAATTTCCACTCATTCATCCAACTCTAAATCTTTTTTTAATCAGATTTTTTTATTTTTAGTTTACAATACTTAGTTTTACATGTTCTTTAGTTTCAAATTTTCTTCCTTTCCCTCCTCTGCCCCCTCCCTTCCCAGGACGGCATGTAGTCCAATATAGATTCTACATAACTCTTCACATTAAATTTATTTACACAATAGTCAAGTTGCAAAGAAGAATTATGACCAATGGAATGAATCATGAGAGAAAATCAGGTCTTAAACTTATGTCCAAATCCAGTGCTCTTTCTCTGGCTATACCTGGTGATTCATCTCAGAATCCTATGATTCTATATTGAGCATGTAAGGGATGTTGACTGAGTCAGGGTACTGGGGCCAGCCAGAGAAGCAGCACAGAGTAGGATGGGTGGGGCTTGGGAGGGTGCTGAGGAGAAGGGAAATGAGAGAAACAGCTTTTGTTTGGACCATTCCATATGAGGTCTTGTTTACCTTCAACTGCCTCAGTTGAACTGCCTTAGGAGCTGTCACACTTAAGACAGGAAATGACTTCCCTGCCTGTGCTTGGATGTCATTTCTCTGATTTCTGATGAGATTTTGCCAACAGGAAGTGGACTCTTTGCCTATTTTGACTGAAAACAAATCTAGTCACAGAACTTCCCGTGGACTAAGCATGGAGCACTGGACCACCAGTCCAGAAATGGGGTTTGCTGAGTTTATTTCGGCCATGAACTAACTGTGTGACTATAGATTAGTTATTCCTTTTTTCTGTGACTCAGTTTCCTTATCTTGAAAATTAAGGAGTTTCATTAGGTAATCTTTAAGACCATTTCCATGCCTTTCCTCTTGCCCCTCTTATTGCATCTTCTCTTTCTTCTTTGCTGGCTCCTCATACTCCTTATACATGAGGACTCCTCAAGGTTTTGACCTAGGTCCTCTTCTATTCTCTCTCTACATTCTTTTCTTTGGTTAGATCATCCCCTCATGACATCAAGTATAACCTCTCTGCATAGGACTCCCAAATATATGTTCTCTACTCCCAATGTCTCCCCAGAGCTCCAGGCCTATATTTGCAACTGCCTTTGCTCTGCTAGCATTTCAAACTCTGCATATCCTAAACTGAACTTAAACCTCCTTACTTTAACTCTATTATTTCTGTTAAATAACTCCCCATTCTCTAAGTTACCCAGGCCTGTGATCTTGCAGTCACTATTGACTTTTCCCTGTCCCTCAACCACATACTCAGCCACTTCCCAGGTACTACTTTCTACCTCTGCAAAATTTCTCACTCCCATGATGACTTCAATAGGTCAGGGCTTCATGACTTCTCATCGAGACTGTTATATAGTAGCATCTCAAGTGGTCTTCCTGCCTCCAGTCTACCTGTTCTCTATCATCTCCTATACTGCTGTCTGACAAATTTTCCTGGATCACTATTATGATCATGTCTTTTCTCCACTCAAAAACATTCAATGGCTCCTCATGGGCCAAGTGAACATAATTTAAACTCTTGACCTTGGCATCCAAGTACTTCCACAATTTTTCTCTAACCTACTTTTTTCTCTTTATTTCTATTTCCTACACTTAATTTCCAATTGAGCTGGACTACTGGTTAATTCCTGAACTCTATATTCTTTCTCCCACCATTGCATATGTACACTACATGCCTGGAATTCACTCCCTTCTCTGCCTTTCCAAAATCTTCTCTTTCTTGCAGGCTCATCTCAGATGCCACATTCTTCCCTAATCCCCCAGCTGGAAGTGGGGGAAATCCATTCTCCAGTTTTCCTTGAGTAGTCTGTTCTGATCTTTTCTTTGACTCTGTCACATTCTGTCTTGTCTGCTTATAAATCTGATTAACCCTTTCTTCTCTGGAGAATATAATGAAATAGTCAATCACCAAATATTAATTAAGCATGAATACAAAGAAGCATGGGAAGATCTATTAGAACTGATTCAGGGTGAAGTGAGCAGAGTCAAGAAAAATGGCATACACAATGACTAAAGCAATGTAGTTGGAAAGAAAGACCACACACACACACACACACACACGCGGGCACACACACACTCAAAAGTGAATGTAGTCAAATAATAAAGATCAAGCAATACTTGAATGCAGAGAAAAGAGAGGATGCTCCCAACCCACCATTTCAGGGAGGTGGATGGTCCATAAGCGTTACACATTGCCCATGTTTTCAGACTTTTTCAACATATTGATTGATTGTGTTAATTTTTCCTCTTTTCCTTTTTTGTCTCTTAAAATAATACTAGTTCTTATACGGGATGACTTTCTGGAAGATGGAGAGGGGTAGATACTGGGGAAAACTAGGGAGAGTTAAAAACTGGGGGAAATGCAAACAAATGAATGTTAAAAAACCCAAAAAGACATCCATAAAAACTTTAAAAAAGCAACGTATCGTTTAAAAAATCATTTAGCACCTACTAGATCCTCGAAGAAAAGGATTTTCATATTTTTCACCTTTGCAGACCATTGTGCCTTGTATAAGGGAGACAGAACTACTTTAAATAAATGTTTATTGAATTCAACTGAATTTAATGGTGTCCAACACAGTTACACAGTGAGCCTCAATACAGTGAGCTCGCTTCAGAGAAGAACACATTTTGGAGATATTAGACAGTCTGAGTCACCCTGTCTCTAATCTAATTACAATCCCATATTCCACACTTAGCAAAGCCTTGTTTGCTTAACTCCAATTCTAATCATAAGCTCGACACTATCTGTCCACATCAGTGCTAAGCATGATTGCATTGGCAGCATTTCGTCCAGAGGCGGCCACTTCTTATTAGACTTATGAGCTTCCTGCCCCCTTTGAGGGGTACTGATTTATAATACAAAAACAGGAAAGGTCCTGGCTGTATTAACTGAGTGTCATTCATTGGTGCTGGCTAGAGATAGGATGAAGCTATAGCATAATCCCAAAGGAGATCGCCAGGCTTCACAAGGGTCTGATTGTTCACCAGATGTGTGAAACCTGTAAGTTGCAGTAACAAGAGGCAGCATTAAGAGCACATTAGCCAACAACACCCCAAGTGAAATCTGAAAAAGGAAAAAGTTCTCCAAGGGACAGGGCTGAATGCTTTTTGTAAAAATAGCTCCTTGCTGGCTGTGTTTTTATTTTTCAAGACTTCATTGTTTAATCCACTGATAGCACCTGGAAGCTAATGAGCATTTGGGAAATTTTGGGTCTTTCCATCTGGGCAGGCTTGTCTTGGAATGTAATTTTAGGATTCTTAGCCTGCTTCAGCTTTTTTTTTTCTTTTTAAACTCCTTCATGTGCCATGTGTTCTCCAAATCTCAGCATGAGAAAACACTGTCCACCCGAGGTTCTGTCCGAGAATTCTTTTAGACAAGTTGACATTAGAGAGATAATGTTTTGGTATAACTCAAATTTCAATGGAAACTGATGGTTTTCTTTTTTTGGACCTAACTGGAAGAGAGGGAGTTTTTCACTGGTCCCTTGCTTGGGCATTCTGACCCCAACAAGTTGGATCTTAGAAGCCCAAACAACCACTGCCCTCCTAATCAAGCAGATTTTGGATCAAGGTAGAGTGTGGTGGTCCTCTGCTCAGAGTTCAAGGGAGCAATGGTGTTTTCAAGAAACTTCAACTACACTTAGTTTGACTTCTCCAAAGGTATAAATGATAAAATATAATAGTGCTCCAAACTCTGACCCTTGGTATGGTCCTTGATTTGCAGTTCAAAGTTACCCACTCAAAATAATGCTCAGATCCCCCTCTCAATAAACCCTTCCCTTCAGACCAGTCAAGATTTATGATGAGATCTCATATAGAAGTGAGAATAAGAACAATTTGCTAAGTACATAAGATATTGTGCTGGGCCATTCCCAGTCGTCTTGACTTATGTCTTGTCACTGGACTCTGATGACTTTGGAGGAGTAAGTGAAGCTGATGGTGTTGTTCAGTTCTGCCTCATTTAAATCTAATTCATGTGCAAGTCAAGACATCACCCTCCTGATGTCATTGATCCCCTTTGAGAATAAAGGACAAACAAAAACAAAACATTGTGATTTCTGAAAAGCACTAGAGCTTTGCAGAAATCACATACAATCAGTCACTGTCCCAAGCTCTTCTAAACCCCTCAATCCCAGCCTTCATTTGCCTAGGGCCATTTTTTTTCTCCTTTGGAACAGTCCTTTTGCATTCCTTGTGAGCTAGAAAACTTGCCCATCCAATGACTACTCCAGGAAGGATACACCACAATTCCTGTACTTGTGGCGTCTCTTGTCACTGGATGAATGAGTTCTCTGTAGTCCTGCAGCCTCAGTGTCCTACCTGAAGGATGAAGCCTCCTGAGATCTGGCTTCAACCTGGTATCACTAAGAGAGCTGATTGGCCATACCATAGTCTCACCAGCTCTAAATTGTGTCATCAACAGAATTTGAAAGATATCAACACTACAAACCCCATAAGGATGGGGAGATATTCACAGAATGACCCTGATACAACAGCTGGTTGTGTTCTCCCCAATATTACTACCTTTTCCTGTTCTTCCTGAGTGAGTTCATGGCATGCCCTTTCCTTTGCTGTGTGGGAATTGAATTGGTGTCAGAAATATTTACTGAAATCAGCTGTTGGAAAGTTTTGGACACAGCCCACAGAAATCTGGGCTCCTAGCTCTATTCGTAAGCAATCCAAAGGATTGATTGTGTATCTGGTGTTTGCTGGGGGCCCAGTAAGGCTAAGCAATAGTTAATACTCGAAGATGGAAAAAGATTGAAGGGTCTAGAGAGCTTGGCGTTATTTTCTTCTACTGCAGATCAAGTTATAGTTGGTGGCTACTCTAAACCATGGAGAGCTTTTTCTTTCCAACAGCTATTTTCTAATAAAAGGGGATTTTGATTCTAAAAGAGAAAAATCAGGGCCTGACCTTCAACCCCAGCCTGTTGTCCTTTGTTCCAGGACATTGAGTATTACCATTCCCAGACCAGCTGAGTTGGTTGTCTCTCTGCTACCAAATGGGCTTCTGTTTTCCTGTCTACAAAGCGCAAAGAATATTGGCCCCAGAGAGGCCCAGAGCATGGTAGAGTAAAAGGGGCCTTTAGAGAACACCCTTTCATTCACAAATGTGGAAGCTGAGGCTCAAAGCAGTTAAAAGACTGGCCTAGAATCACACACTGGGTTAGTGGCAGAGTTGGTATTAGAACCCAGCTGTCCTGACTCCAAGCTCATAGAGTGTCCTAGATTTGAGGCTGGAAGTCCTGAAAGCCTAGGGGCTATTGAGTTCAACCCCCTCATCTCACAGATAAGTAAACTCAGGCTCAGAGAGCCCAAAGGACTTGCCCAGAGTCACGTGGTGAATAAGTGTCTGATGTGGAGATTAAGCTTTTTCTGACTCAATTAGAGACAGAGACAGAGTCAGAGTCAGAGAGAAGGAGGGGGAGGAGGGAGAAAGATATAGTGTTAGACACAAAGACAGAGACAGAAAGACAGACAGAGAGACAAAGGGGAGGGGAAGGGAGAGGGAGGGGAATAGAGAGAGAGAGAGAGAGAGAGAGAGAGAGGTGAATAAAAGTCACATCATTTTGTGTGAAGGAGGTTGTGAATGGAAGAGCAGATACATTGAGGGAACAGTTGGGTGAACCAGAGCAGGAAGTTCAGTGTCAAGGCTATGGTCATAGCCACAAAAAATGCTTGGGGGCTTGCTGTGACTGAGAATACATTTGGGGTGGGGGTGGGGGGAGGGACAGTGTGCTAGTGCGCTGTATTCTGAAGTCAAGGGTCTCTCTGTACAGAAATATCAGTTTGGGGAGCTGTGATGAGTAAGCATGACCAAATCCTAAATCTGTATGTCAAGTTACTGAGTTCCCCATAGCCTCTGAATAGGAAGAGAGTGAGCAAAGGGAGGTGGAAAAGGGGAAGGTAGGAGGTGATCTCTGGAACACAAAGGGAGATCAGGATAACTGCCTGTGAATGGAGGTCACTGGGATTGCTGATGCCTCTGGAATTCCACCTGGCCCAACCTCTGTGCATCACATCTAATCGAGAGCATGAAGATTTGACCCTGATTTAAAAAATACACACTGTGAACTGAATCATATGATGGGTGCAGCTGGCTGCCCTGACCCTCTCTAGTTAGCCTTCCTGACTTCCTCCTTGGAACTGGCAGCCAAAATGGGGTACAGTTCCCATAGCCAGTGGGCCTAACCTTGGGCAGGCCAAAATCTGTTACCTTCCAGCACTTCTGGGGCCTCAGAAATCCTGGGAATATGTTTTTTGGCCAGATGAACTCTGAAAAGAATTTAATTTCCACCAGATGAAACATAAAATACTTTGATTGTCTGTACTTTTATTATAGATTTTCTAAAGCTTTTAAAGAAAGAGCAAGAGGCCCAGGGCATGGATATTAACACAATATGGGGTCTGGTATATCTTCAATTGAGAGAAAGCTGTTCACAGCCAAGTTAGTTCCCTTTCTAATAATGAGTGAGATATGAAGGTTGAGGGAGGTCACATTATGGGCTGGCAATGCATTCCCAGAAAGAAACCAGGCCTTCCTGATGCCCCCAACTTTTTATCATACCCATCTGACTAAGCTTCTCATTTGAACCTAAGTGAGAATATTGTAAGGAAGAATAGACTAGGTGTTAGAACTCCATTTGGAATCTTGCCACTGTATTACCAGATCCAGAAGAAAGAGCTTGAAATATCTAGATGCAGAATGGGTTAGATGTTGAAAAATCAAATACATATTTGGTCCTTGTCTGGCTCCTTCCCACCTCTGCCCATGTGATTATCCCTTCCAGTAATGTCTTTCCCATTAATCTATGCCTATTGAAATAATGAAGAGCCATCACAAATGCCATGGAGTTTTCATGATCACCCCATCCAGAAATGATGAGATGATCTACCTTCCCCTTAGAGCGTTTGTCTGTACCATAACCTGGCAATTAGCACACATAGCCTTGTGTTACAACTGCCTATCTACCTGGCTTATGTTCTTTGGATCCTAGATGACAGAAACTATAATTATACATGTATCATATTTATACTCACAATGTTCAGCACAGTGCTTCATGGAAAATCAGTCCTCGAGGAGGTTTTTTAATCCAATAAAAACTTATTGAGCATTTTCTATGTCTACAAACTGTGTGGCATGCTTTGGGGAATATGAAAATAAAATTGGATCCTCCCTTCCCTCCAAGAGCTTGTACACTAGAAGAGATAAGGCAAATGTACAAAAGCTTCAAACACACTGTAGAATGGGATGTGTTCAGAGGAAAGGTACCAGAGCTCATAGAATTTCAGAGCAGGAAGGGCCCTTCATGGACATCCAGGCCAACCCATGCCTGAAAAAGAATTGTCTGCACCGTGCCCAACAAAAAGATTGGCCCAGACATAACTTGAAAGCTTCAAATGAAGGACAGCTCACCTCTCAGGGCAGCCCTTTTCATTTTTGGAAAGCTCAAACTATTCAGATTAAAATCACAGCTTTGAACCCAAAGGGGAAAAATGTGAGCAAGTTTTCTTTGCATCGTTTCTCTTTCTTTATTTGCAACTTTTAACCACTACTTCTAGTTTTGCTCTCTAGGAACAAGCAAAATGTCTCATCAAGGTGACAGCCCTTCATATCCTGGAAGACTGGCTACCATGTACCTCTTGAATCTCCTCTTCCTCAGGTTAAACATTCTAAGTTCTTTTAATCAATCCTCGTATGGCCATATGCTGATATAAACATATACATATGTGTGTATTTGTACACATCTATATTCATCTATCTAACAGAGAAAGATAAAAGAGTCAAAGAGACAAAGACAGGAGGGAGGGAGAGAAGGGGAGAGATCGGGGGGGGGGGAGAGAGAGAGAGAGAGAGAGAGAGAGAGAGAGAGAGAGAGAGAGAGAGAGAGAGAGAGAGAGAGAGAGAGAGAAAGAAAGAGAGAGAGAGAGAATTTGTGGTTTCATTGGTATATAGAACTCCTAAATGAGGAAATCCTTTTACCAATGCAGGTCAACCCCTCTTCTGAAAATTGTAGTCTTAGAGAGTTGCTTGGGCTAAGGGACTTTCTCCAGGTCCCCCAGCCAGGATGTGTCAGAGCGAGACTTCTCGCTTTTTTGTACTATGTCACTCATATATGCACATATATGTGAAATGTACATATCTATCTATATCTATAGATATCATGACCATGACACTATACACACATCCATATAAACTGTTATGGAAGCCCAGAATAGCAATGATTTTTTCTTTTGGGTGAGATCAGGGAAATTATCATGGAGGAGGTAGCATTTGAGTTGGACTTTGAAGGATGATGGAGTTATGGGATGTCAGAAGGGTCTTCCAAATGGAGGGAAAAGCCTGAACAAAGTCATAGAGTTGGGGAGTCTCTCTGAATGTGTCCTTTTGAGGAAGATACTGAATTCAGTTTTGGAGACAAATGAGCAAAGGAGATAAACATCAAATAAGGTTAATTCCAAATCTAATGGGCAGTTAGATGGTGCAGTGGATAGGGTGCTAGGCCTGGGGTCAGGAAGACTCATCTTCCTGAGTTCAAATATGACCTTAGACAATAGCTGTGTGACCCTGGTCAAGTCATTTAACCCTGTTTACCTCAGTTTCCTCCTCTGTAAAATGAGCTAGAAAAGGAAATGGCAAACCACTCCAGTATTTTTGCTAAGAATACTCCAAATGGGGTCATGAAGATTAGGGAATGATTAAAAAGTGACTGAACAGTAACATGAGGTTAACACAATAACCTGGCTCAGGGGCATGATGTTACAAGCCAAGTCCCTGATGGGAAGGTCTGAGTCCTTCAGAAAGGAAGGTGCTGGGAGGAGCTGATTGCTCTGCCCTCCAGTCCTCCAATCAGAAAGGAAAGGTGACTGAAGGAAAAGATAAGGTGCTGTGTAGTTAAAACAGAGTCAATCTTAATGAGAATGAGATTTCAGACAAATTGAGATTTTCTGGCGATGTGGTTGCAAGCTCCAAGACCATTTCTCTATCCGCCACACCCATATTGCCTCTGAAGATATCTGCATTATTAAGAAAAAAAAACATACTAAACACCCCAAGACAAACATCCTTACTTTGTTCAACAGCCTATCTAGGTTAATTAAATTATGCAAATTTTTATAAGCCTCTACTATTTACAGGGCACTAGGGTCACAACGATGAAACAATCATTGCCCTCAAGGAGATTACATTCTACTGGGAGGTGGTGGTGGTGATGGGGATATCACACACACACACACACACACACACACACACACACACACACACACTCATACACACACAAGTAAATACAAGGTATATGTAAAGTAAATTTCAAGAGTAAGATAGAGCCAACCATCAGTGGAAAGGGGACAGGAATAAGGAAAGGTCTTATATTAGAGATGGCACTTGAGCTCTTTGAAACAAGTGAAGGATTCTCTAAGTGGAGTGATGGCATCATGTTGGGTTCAAAGCCCTTTTTAGGAGACCCATTGAGGAGTGTATCATGACATATACAATCCATGACACAGGAGTGACTACCATGCTGAGGAATGTGAAAAGAACAAGTGTAAATGAGCCCAGCTGTGTGGAACTATTTATATAAGTGTTATGGGGGAAAACAGACACATCTGATCAGTCAACAAGTATTTGGTGCACATGTATGGTGCATGCTCTATCTGTCCAGCATGACTCTATCATCCCAACCCTTCTCAAATTTAGAGACGTGTATTAGTCAGAGAGTCACAAAGTGGTGACATTGGAGAGGGATTAGGACTGGGCCTCAAATCCATCTGTGCAAAAACATTCCTAGCTACATTATTTGTAATTGCAAAATACTTGAAACAACCCATGATTCAAGTGATTTGGGTATAGATAAACAAAATGTGGTATATGAAAAGAATGGAGGATTATTTCACCATCAAAATGACAAATAGGAAGACCATATAGAAATTCTATGAAGTGATGCAGAGAGAAAAAAGCAGAATCAGGAACAAAACCAACAACACGCATAGTAAAATGAGGTTAAGAATAGCCCCTACCTCTCAGGGTTATTATCATGATAAATGATAAATATTTAAAAAAAATATTTAAAAAATATATAAAAAAATATTTAAAAAATATTAAAAGATAAACAAAATGTGGTATATGAAAAGAATGGAGGATTATTTCACCATCAAAATGACAAATAGGAAGACCATATAGAAATTCTATGAAGTGATGCAGAGAGAAAAAAGCAGAATCAGGAACAAAACCAACAACACGCATAGTAAAATGAGGTTAAGAATAGCCCCTACCTCTCAGGGTTATTATCATGATAAATGATAAATATTTAAAAAATATTTAAAAATATTTAAAAAATGATAAATATTTGCGAGCCTTAAAGTACTATATGAATGCTAGTTATCATCATCACCATCACCACCGCCACCACCACCACCATCATTATGATTATCATCATCATCAGAATGAGTGTGATACTAGGGGAAGAGCACTGGATCTGTAGTCAAAGGACTTGGTTTCAGATCCTGGTTCTATCATTTACTACCTGTGCAACCTTGCTTAAATTACTTAACCTTTCTGGGCTTTCCTCATTTGCAAAATGAGTGTATAGACCTCTAGTATCTCCTCTAACTTCAATCTGTGATCATATAACATCCACAAAAATGCACAGAAGAAAAAGGGAAGAAGGGGACATGGAATCTAATGAGTTGCTTTTCGTGTTTGTTGTCTTTAAACCACTTTGCAATGTGGTGTAGGAGAAAGAATTCTGTCTTAGAAGGAAGGAAACAAGTATTTATTAAGTACTTATTATGTGCCATGCACTATGATAACCTTTTCACAAATAATATCTTTTGATCCTCACAACTACCTGGAACACTACTGCGCTGTAATGGTGAACTTGCTGATTTTAGAAAAAAAACATGGAAAGACTTGCATGAAATAATGAAGAGTAAAATGAACAGAACCAAGAGAATGTTTCATACGGTGGCAGCAATGTTGTTCAAAGAACAGCGCTGAATGACTAAGTTATTCTGAGTATTACCAATACTCAAATCAACTACGAAAGACCTACAAAGGAAGATATTTACCACCTCCAGAGAAAAGAAAAACTGGTAAATGAAAGCATAGTATGGCTTTATATCCATCTATCTGTCTGTCTGTCTGTCTGTCTATCTGTCTACTACCTGTCTGTCTACCTATCTACCTGTCTTTCTGTCTATCTGTCTTGTTCCAAATGATGGCCTTCTCTAGTGTGGGTGGAGAGGAAGGGAGATAGTTTGGAACTTAAAATGTAACAAAAAATAAAGTTAAACTTTAAAAAACCCAACTACCTTTGGGATGTAGGTGCTATTTATTGCTATTTATATCCCCATTTTACAAATGAGGAAACTGAAGCAAACAGAGGTTAAATGACTTGACTGGAGCCACATAGTGAGTGTCTGAGGTTGGATTTGAACTCAAGATCTTCCTGATTCCAGTCTGGAATTCTATCTACTGTTCCATCTAGCTAACTTGGAGTCAGGATAGACCTGGCATCTTACATGTAGAGTTGGAAATGAAGGGCAGTAATTGTATGTCAAAAGGCCCCTCATTTTATTATCAATGAGGAAACTGAGGCCAAGAGAAGTCAAATGAGTTGCTCAGACAACAGGATGTGAGTCACAAATAACAGAGCCAGGATCCCAACTCAGATCCTCTGACTCCAGTTTTCTCTCTCCTGTACCATCTCTGTTCACATTCCATCTCCAAAACCTCCTGGCTTCATGACTATGGACACATTTCTTCTCTTTCAGCCTCAGTTTCTTATAAAATCTGTAAAATGGAGATAATACTTCATATAGCACATACCTTACAGAGCCTTTGTGAGGGTGCAATGAGAGAATGCTCATAAATCTTAGAACACTAATTTAAAAAAAACTGTTAAAAGTTATTAAGTTGTTACCAAATTAATGCAAACCTTAAACCACTAATTGTTAAATTATAATCAAATTTCTGGTTTTGTATAAGATTCTATTTAAATACCTGTTTTTAGTAATAAACATATAATATTTTAAAAAGTAAAATTGACTGTCAAAACGTGCTAAGAAATTAAGAGACAAAGTGACTCCAGTACCTTCATATCTCCTGGCACACAGGCACAAAATAAATAACTCCCATTTCTGATTTTTGTGTCATCTAGAGTTCTTCTCTATCTCTCTCTGTGAATCCCTTGCCTGAACTCCTGTCTGAAGGAAGTTCATGGCCAGGGTATACACCCCTGCAAGAGGTAGAAATTGCCAATTAGGGTGACTTAATGAAGGATAGCTTCATTCTGTGGTTTTCTATTATGTCCAGTTCCCCAGGATTTCTGTAACATCCTAAACGTAAGAACTCTCTTGAACTATAGCTTGCTAACGAACTCCCTTTGATTATTTTTTTTTCCAAAATGGTACCAGAAAGCCATACAAGTGGCATCCATGAATCGCTGTCTATTCTAGACAAAGTAATCCAACACAGTGTGTGTTCTTGCTTGCCTCTTATTAAATGATTGAGCACTGGTCTTAGAAAGCCCGAGTTCCCTTTCTTCCTTTATATCCACCTTTCAGCAACCCTCTGAGACCCAGATTTCTCATCCATAAAATGAGGTGGCAGAGAATGCTGGAATGATTACTGACTACATTTGGAGTGAAAGGACCACAGAGGCAAACATGAGACAGTCCCTTTCCTCAAGGAGTTTACAGTCTAAGGGAGGAAGAGAAGGGGAGCAGGGAGAAGGATGTGTGAAGGACGGGGAAATGATATCTACCAGATAAGTACATTCAAAGTATGTGCAACATAAATTTAAAGTAATTGAAATTATTTGACAGTAATTACAAGAGGATAAGAGCATTAACTCTTGGGGAGAGGGTGGATAAGGGAAAGTCTCCATTACAAATGGGTTCAAATCCTGTGGGATATTGGGCAAGACATTTAGGTTGAGCTATGTGAATTCTAAAGACCCTTCCAGCTCTAAATTGAAAATTTTGTACTTTCTACTTCACAGAGTCGGTGGGAAGAATGCAGCCTTAAAACATTTCTAAACTGAGCAATTATTAAGAGTAATTTCCCCTCCCTTTCTTCCTTTATATCTATTAGTAAATATACAGTGTCCCAAAAATCTTAGTGCAATTTAAAATTATTGGGGCTTAAAACTTCACTAAGACTTTAGGAACACCCTGTAAAGATACCATTTATTAAGTGCCAATGAATTGGGCCCAGGTTGAATAAAGGGAGGTGATAAGGCTGGAATGTAGCTGGGAAACTGCACAGAGCTTCCAATGATAACAAGTTGGCTCCTGATGCATATTGATCGTTCATTTGGGTCCAGTATTTTCCTAGTGATATTATGTGTCTAAGAATCATGGAATACCAAGACCTTGGGATAACAAAAATTGCAGGTGATCTGGAGGCCAATGGAAAAATGCACACTGGATGTAAGCAGGCTTCAGCGTATTACCAAAGATGATGTCTATGAGAAGTGGGGTAAAAAGCATTATACATATATATGTATGTATGCATGTATATGTGTGTGTATTTGTGTGTATGCATATATGTTTTTGTATGCATGTGTGCATGTACATATGTGTGTATATATGTAGGCACATAATACATGTGACCAGAAAAGGAGGTATGCAGGTCACAGTTACATATGTCTATACATCTAGAGCTGGAATGGATCTTACAGGTCCTCTAGTCTGATCCCTTCATTTTATGACTGAGGAAACTGAGTCAAAGAGAGGTTCAGTGATTAGCCCAAGGTCACGAAGGTAGATCAGGTATCAAGAGTAAGGACAGTCTATATATATTGAGATTCCCAATGTTGAAATGACCAGAAAAAGTCTTCCTGCACGTTGATAACTGATTGGATGTCACGGGTGAATAAGATAGAAAAATCCAAGATGACCAAGGTATTTGGAGGATTTGGAAGGGTAGGGTGGACCATTAATGAGAATTGCACAGAATGAAAATCTGTGGATGAATCATTATCTGACCTGTTGAAGGGTGATACACATTGATGAGTTCTTTGCTGATGAGTCATTTCAGTAGTGTCTGACTCTCCATGACTCTACTTAAGGTTTTCTTGGCAAAGATACTGGAGTAGTTTGCCATTTCCTTCTCCAGCTCATTTTACAGGTGAGGAAACAAGGCAGGGTCACATAAATAGTAAGTATCTGGGGTCAGATTTGAACTCAGGTCCTTCTGACTTCATGGCTGGCACTCCATCCACTGAACCATGTAGCTGCCCACATTGATACGTCCACCTCTCCACTAAGGTAAAAATTGAGTGGATACAATCTCTGTTCTGGTTGCTGAGGGAGAAATGAAAATAAATGAGGCTGACCAGGATGTGGGGCTGATTCTTACAAACCTCTGGGAGTGAGTGCCTTGGAGAAAAGGCATATTTGGTCACAAATTTAAGGCATGAGTGTCCTCCTTTAACTTAAGGCACTGAGGGTAAGAGTCAGATGCTGCCACATGCCAACACAGCAAAATAGCCCCACCTCATCCTTGGGCTGCCTTTGGCACTCCTGACCAGTCCCTGCTTCTCCAAACGCTCTTCCTTAGCTCCCATTATGCTAGTTTTCTTCCTTTCTGAGCACTCTGTCCAATTTCTTTTTTTTTCTTGCTTCTCTCCTTCCTATCCCCTAAATATAACTCTGTCTAGGGTCCTATCCTCAGTTGTCTTTTCTCCTCTCTTTCTATTTTTCCCTCCCTTGGTGATCTCATCTATTCCCACGCCTTCGACTACAACCTCTACACAGACTTTCTCATCTGTTATCCCCAGACCCAGTCACTGTCCTGAGCTCCAGCTCAACATTTCCATCCATCTCTACTTATCTCCACCTGGAGGTCCTGCCGGCATCTCCAATTCACCATGTCTAAAATAGAACTCTCCATCTTCCCTCGTACCCAGGTCTCCTTCTTGACATTCTCGTTTACATAACTGGCGTCATTATTTCTGCCTCCATTTGCCTTCCAACGTGCCCAGGCCCAATACCTCAGCCATCTTGGGTTTTTTCCTTCTTCTTCACCCCTGACATCCAATCAGCTGTCAAATCCTTTCACATTTACTCTCTTACATCTCTTCTCTCCTTCCCATTCCCTATGTCTCTAGGCCAATTCTGGCCAACATTATATTTCATCTGATCTATTGTAATAGCATTCTAATTCCTCTCTCTGTCTTCAGCCTCTTTCCCATCTAATTTCTGCAAGCCATGAGATTAATCTTTTGGGGGGGGGGGTGAAGGCAGGGCAATTGGGGTTAAGTGACTTACCCAAGGTCACACAGCTAGTAAGTGTGTCAAGGGTCTGAGGTTGAATTTGAACTTGGGTCCCCCTGACTCCAGGGTCAGTGCTGTACTTATTGCACCACCTAGCTGCCCCTCATGAGATTAATCTTAAAGCATAACTCCAATCATGTTATCTCCTTGTTTAAAAAGCATGCATTATAATATCTTAGATTTAGAGCTGGAAAGGAACATAGGGACCATTAAGCCCACTTCATTTCTAAAATTGCAATTTTTTAAATAAACAAAAGTTTATTTTCTCTCCCTCTCACCCTCCCTACATTAAAAAAAGCAAAAAGAAAGAAAAACAAAATTCTTCTAACAAATATGCATAGTCAAGAAAAACAAATTCCCATACTATTCATGTCCAAAAATATACATGTCTTAATCTGGGGCCATCACCTCATCGCCATGAGGTGGGTAGCATTTTTCATTGTGGATTTTCTGAACTCATAGCATGTATCTGAGTTCTTCAGTCTTTCAAAGATGTTTTGTTTTATAACATTGATGTTTTGTGTAAATTTTTCTCCTAGTTCTGCTCACTTTGTTCTGTATCAGTTCATGCCAATCTTCCCAGGTTTTTCTGAAACTGTCCCCAATATAAACATGACAGTATTCTCTTACATTAATTTTTCATCCATTCCCAACTGATGTGTACCCCCTTAGTTTCCATTTTTTGCTACCACAGAAGAGCTGCCATAAGTGTTTATCTCTTTGTAGTATTGATCTAGTTACGGCATTATTGGGTTATATTATATGGTTTCAAATCACTTTCCAAAATGGTTGGACCAATTCACGATACCAACAGTGCTTTAATATTCCTATTTTTTCTCAGCCCCTCCAATATTTGTCATTTTCCTTTCTTTTCACCTTTGTCAATGTGATGCCATCTCTCTCATTTTACAGATGGGGAAGCTAAGGCACAGGGAGGTTAGATGTATTGCTCAGAATCAGAATCACTTAGTTAATGTCTGAGGCAGAATTTAAACCCAGGCCTTCATGACTCAAATTTCAGTGTTCTATCTACTATACCACAATGCCTTTATTATCTATTGAATAAAATCCAAAGTCCTTAGTCTGATACTCAAGGTCCTAAGGTTGTACCTCCCATTTACATTACTATAGTCATTGTGGTTCTGTTGACTTCACTCTGCATCACTTCATGTAGCTCTTTCCATGCTTCTCTCTATTCATTACATTCATTATACTCCATTACATTCATAGACACAGTTTGTTAAGTCATTCCCCAATCGATGGGCATCTTTGTTTTCAAGGGTGTTTTAATTATTAGCCTGGTAAAGGTCAATACACACACTCTAAAATGATCTGGACATTTTGCTCCATATTTCTTGAACTGAAAAGATCCGAAGTAAGTCTAACCATAAACATTTCCCACTTGCTGTTCATGTCCCTTAGAGAGTGCTAAGTTAGAGCTGCTATTTTCCCTATGGGTAGCAATTGGCATAATGTTAGGGCACAGAAAATGGCTGTTTTGAATTATAACCGAAATTCTATGGGAAACATATGATGTTCATACTCCTAGAAAAAGAATGATTTTGACCACTACAATGAATACCATAGAGTAAGTAAAGAGTAAAATGTATGAGTCACATGGTGTAGATTACATGTACCTAATGAAATACAAGGATTCACATTTTCATTTTTATTTTTATGTCTTGGAATGGAAAGGGTAGAATGCTGGCAATGAAATCAGGAAGATGAGTTCAAATCGGGTCTCTGACCCATACTGGTTGTTTGACTCTGGGCAAGTCAATAAATCCCTCAGGCATCTCTTTAAGACTATAAATTTCAGAGAAGGTACCTGATCTGTATTGGTAGAGGGAGTTTCCTTAACTGAGAGTTCCTTATCCCAATAAAATTACAGGTTTCCCCACTTTGGAATGGCATAATGAATCAAAGATGTACTTTTTTTCTAAGAGAACCAAGAAGAAAAGAAATAAAAGCTCTTATTTGGCTATTTAAGAAGGCCAGAAGGAAAGAGAACCCTCTCTCAGGGCTGACAATCTGAGGGTCATAAAATCTCATGCCAAAGCTGGTGCATAAATTATTTGTAATATTCCAAGTTCTGACATGCCCCATCCCATGTGTTGGCTCTGCCTATCCTTAGCATCAGTGCTTTTAGTTATGGGGTGAATCACACCTTAGATTGATAGCACACTCTTCTCTGAGACACGGCCAGCAGTGTGTAGGCATCAGCTCCAGATTTTGACCATCTCTGGGAGAAAAGCCAAGGTTCAGTGTTCATGGTATGGCTGAAGCCCAAAACAGACTGAGGTCTGTAGAGGGGCAGAACAATTAACAAATTCATGAATAGTGCTTATTTCTTCTCCCAAAGCCATTTTCCTTGAATCTATTAATAAAGAAAAACATGTTTGTCTTTCTTTCAAGTATGTTTGGATTCCACACATTTCACATTTCACATAAGGGGCCAAAAAAAAAGAACAGTCAACCTTTACATTCAAAAAGGGTAGGGTTCACAGCCAAAAGGAAAAAAAAAACCCACTGCGTTCTTTCTTTCAATAAACAAGTACTTTGGGAAAGAGAAGTGTAAATCTTAAGCATAATTCATGGATTTGCTAATTAATACTCCCTGTTTCTCAAGAATTTGGTTCATAAATTTAGAGCAGGAAGGGACTTCAGAGGCAATCTAAGGCCCAAAGAATTAAGTGACTTAACCAAGGTCACATAGATCGTAAGTACTAGAGGTAAGATTTGAAGCCAAGTCCTCTGACTCCAGAGTCTATGCTTTGTTAATGCCCCACTACACACACACGCTGTACAATGTTGTCTCTTGCTAAGTATGATATTAACACTTGGGCTAATAGCCATACACTTTAAAAATCCAGTTTCACGAAGGTCAATAAAAAGTCAACAAATGCTCGTGACTGCCTTGTAGGAGTACATCGCTGGGTTAGTCAGTGTGAGAGAGATGCAGATTAAATAAGACACGATTATCACCTTCACAGAGCTCTCTGTCTAGTTAGGGGTGAAAGTTCATATATACATATATATATATATATATATATATATATATATAATATACATATAATACACATATACACACATAGTGTGTTGGGGGCATCCAAGGGGTGCAAGATAATTTTATTGTTGTTTAGTTGTTTTTGACTCCCTGAGATCCATTTAAGGTTTTCTTGGCAAAGACACTGGAGTAGTTTGCCATTTCCTCCTCCAGCTCATTTAGGGGTAAGTGACTTGCCCAAGGTCACATAGCTAGTAAGTATCTGAAGTCAGATCTGAATACATGAAGATGAGTCTTCCATCCACTGCAGCACCTAGCCGCCCTACAAAATAATAATGACTGGTAAACAGGGAAAACTTCATGGAAAAGGTAGCATTTGGGGTGGTTCTACAGAATAGGCAAAATTTCAGTAGGCAAAGATGGGGCATGGAGGAAGGCATACAAGCGTGGAGAGAAGTGGAAGGAAAGGCATAGAAGGAGAGGCCTGAGTGTCTATGGGAGAAAGCGAATTGTGCAGTTCGGTTGAAATGTAGCATATGTGGAGTGCAAACTTATGAGGCCAAACTGGAAAGACAGAGTGGCGCCAAATCATGCCCTTGTGGATCCTGTGAGCAGACTTCTGGGTGAATACTGTACAGCCACCTGAGTTAGGCTTGGAGTAGGCAAGCAATATTGATTTGTCAGTGCTGGGCAGAGATCGTATGTTGCAGGACTTGAAACAGAGATGGGCACCAGAACAAATAAGACAGTGAACTAAGACGGGGTAATAGAGACCATCAGATGAAATGCAGACATCACCTTTACTTAAAGCTCCCTAATGCCACTTGCCATCATAGGACTTTCCTTCTTGGTGTCATGAGTTTTATTTCCAATGGAACAAGGCACACACCCATCCACTAAAGGAGGTAGGGAGGGGACCCTTGCTCTCTGGGCTGGGAAACAAATCTTATTTCTATTTCTTTTATAATTTCCATTAAATATGCTTTCTGTACCAATATTCATTAGGATCTTGCCACTTTTAGGTTAGCAGGACTAAACATCCCTGGAGAAGGTCATATTCAGATTAGTCATATTCAGATGTTCTCAGAGAAATTTATGAGTGGGGAGTAAATCTGAGCAAATCTGATTGTTATTAAAGGGAAATTACCCAGACTATACTCAACT
This sequence comes from Trichosurus vulpecula, assembly GCF_011100635.1. NCBI lineage: Eukaryota > Metazoa > Chordata > Mammalia > Diprotodontia > Phalangeridae > Trichosurus > Trichosurus vulpecula. Next base: position 47,259,413 of record NC_050580.1, on the reverse strand, counting down.
CATCTCTCCACTGTTGACTCATGGGTTGTACATGAATCAAGTGTTAACAATTTCCCTAAGTTGTGTTGGTACCTCTGTCTGAAGACCTACAGTGAAGGAGGAATTTACTACTTCATGGGATTATATTATGAACTTTCAAAAAGAACACTATAACCATTGCTGTGTATGTGACTCTTTAATAAATACTGCCAGCTCTAATCCCTTAAGCCACCAAACTGTTGGGAGTGAGTATCTCTGATATTTCTGGCATTCTCTGGTACGCTACTGATAACTTTGTTTCTGATGTGCAAAAATTAATCTTTTGTGTCTGTTTCCTCAGCTACAAAATACAACTTAACTCTTAGTGTACTATAATACCAGCTGAGGGATAGAAGGGCTCTGAATAATATTAAATGATAGCCACCATTTACACACATCAGCTTTGAAGTAGGAAACAGGGAAAGAAAGAGCCCTGGCTTTGGAAGTATAGGATGGGATGTGATCCTGGATAAGTCATTTTTTAGACTAATTTATTTATGTTTAGTTTACAACATTCAGTTCCACAAGCTTTTGAGTTCCAAATTTTCACTCCTTCCCTCTCCTCTCCCCTCCCCAGGCAGCATGCATTCCGATATAGACTCTACATATACACTCACTTTAAACATACTTTTACATTAGTCATGTTGCAAAGAAGAATTATAACCAATGCAGTGAACCATGAGAAAGAAGAAACAAAACAAAGAAGAGAGAGCAAATAGTTTGCTTTAATCCGCATTCAAACTCTGTAATTCTTTCTCTGGATGTAGATAGCATTTTCCATCATGAGTCTTTTGGAGTTGTTTTAGAACCTTGCATTGCTGAGAAGAGCCAGGACTATCAAAGTTAATCACTGCACAATGTGTCTGTAATTGTGTACAATGTTCTGGTTCTGCTCTCCTCATTCAGCCTCAGTTCATATAAGTCTTTCCAGGTTTTTCTGAAGTCTGTCTGCTCATCATTTCTTATAGCACAATAGTATTCCATTACATTCATATACCACAACTTGTTCAGCCATTCCCCAATTGATGGGCATCCCCTTGATTTCCAATTCTTTGTCACCACAAAAAGAGTTGCTATATATATTTTTTGTACATGTGGGTCCTTTTCTCATTTGTATGATGTCTTTGGGATACAGCCCTAGAAGTAGCATTGCTGGATCAAAGGGTATATACGCTTTTGTAGCCCTTTGGGCATTCTAAATTGCTCTCCAGAATGGTTGGATAAGTTCACAACTCCCCCAACACTTAGTGTTCCAATTTTCCCACATCTTCTCCAGCATACATAATTTTCCTGTTTTGTCATGTTAGCCAACCTGACAGGTGGGATGTGGTACCTAAGAGTTGTTTTGATTTGTATTTCTCTAATCAATAATGATTTAGAGCATTTTTTCATATGATTATAGATATCTCTAACTTCTTCCTCTGAAAACTGCCTGTTCATATCCTTTGACCATTTGTCAATTGGACCCTGGATAAATTGTAATCTTTCTGGGTCTCAGTTTCCTCGTCTGTCAAATGAGAGGGAGGGTGATTTGGTGAGTAGCCTCTGAGGTGAGCTCTAGCTCTGAATCTATAATCCTGTGATCTCATTTGATCCTAGCAACAAAACCTATTGGTTAGGTGCTTTCAATATCCTCCTCTCTGTACAGATGTGTAAACTGAGGCTCAGAAATTTTAAGTGCTTGGGATCACAAAGTTAGTAAATGTCTGGGGCAGGACTTGAACCCAGAACTTCCTAATTTCAAGCCCAACACTGTTCTTTGTGCCTATGACAAAATGGATGAAAATCTCAGAAGACCAATTCATAATGATGGAAGAAGGCCATTCTGAGAAATATTATACACAAAGTAACTCTAATGCAGGTGTGCTACCATTAAGTAAGGCTAACTCTGAATACACACCCACACACACATACATATGCACATTAACATATACACACACGTATGTATATATACATATTTGTAAAATATATGAATACACATTTATATTACATGTATGTGTATGTATATAATATAAATGTTTGTATTTTATATGATATTCTATAATTGATGCATAACGTCAATTATATACACATAGAATTCATCTTTTCCTTTAAGGACTTCCCCAACCAAACCCAGACATGGCCAGAGGGGTCAGCCCTGCAGTGACCTCCTCTAGTAATGAGAGTCATGCCCCCATTGCAATGCCCTAAGTAAAGGCCTGGGGACATCCCTCGTGTATTAATCAAGGAAGCAGAAACCAAGCAGCCTCCATTGTGTTCTCCTCTTTGGACTAAATTCCCCAATCTGGGCTCATAATTCAGGGCCATTTGAAGACAGGAGCTGGATGTAAGATGTGGCTAAGCCCTAATGACTTAGACATGGGGCATTTCCTGGAGCTTAATGATCAGCTGGGGGAGGGCTAGGGAGCTGAGGTCTGAGGGCCTTCTGAACACTCATTAATCCCCAGGAAGTGCTGATATTATTATCCTGCTCAGGTCCCGGAAACCAAGGCCAGAGGAATCAGGAGGCAGGCACCAGATGCAGAATGGGCTATTGTCATGGCTCAGGCCCCCTCAGTCTAGTGAGGGGAACTAAGACAAGTACCAAACTAATCCAGGTCCAAGGCAGGGCCTGTGCCATGAGACACCTGAGCAAAGTGCAAAAGCAGGAGGACAGAAGGAAGAGTAGTCACCCTGATAGCGAGTGGGTGGTAGGCAGTGAGTTACAGGGGAAAGAAGGCTGAGTTTGGAGTTATGCACCTGGGTTTGAAGCCTGCCTTTGCTATTTAGTACCTGGGAAAGCAAATCACTGAATCTCTCTGGGCCTTGGTTGGCTCATGTGGGAAAAGATGAGGTTGGAATAGAACAGTAATTTGTAATAGGGCCCACGGACTCCTTAGATTTCAGAGGGGTCCATGATCTTGGGTGTAAAAAAAAGAAATCTTTATTTTCACTAGCCTCTAATTGAAATTTAACATTCCTTCAATTATTTAAACACTTTATTCTGAGAAAGGGCCTGCAGGCTTCACTGGACTGCCACAGGTGTCCATGACACAAAGACAGATTAAGATCCTCTGGACAAGAGGACCTCTGAGCTCTAAGATGCTCTGAGATCTGAGCTGCTCCTCCCAGCTCTGGACATATGGTCATTAAGAGAACAAGGATCCAAGAAAAAGCATATGGAGGTGAGAAGGCAAGGAATTCTCTGGAGATTTTTCTGAGGGACCAGAAGTGGAGGGAACAGCTGCATCCAGTGGAGGCCTCAAGAACAGTTAGAGAGGTCAGGTATTGAGAGGGGAGATGATGTCTAGATGACCAGGTTAGCCTGTTTGTGTGGGCTGAGAAGAACGTAGATGAGATGAAGTGGAATGGCGTCCAGGCAAGTGTAGGAAGCACAGAACACCAGTGGCTTTTTCTCCTTTTGTTGTCATTGAGGTAGATAGGTAGAGCTTAAGGCTGATCTGACTTATCTAAGGCCCCTGGTACTCCAGAGTCCACACCTAGAAGGCACTAGATTTGGGGAAGCAAGCAATGATGAAAGAAACCATGGCCTCAGGGATACTGTGCTGGACTGGGAATTAAGAAGGCATGGGTTCAAATCTTCACTCTGATGCTTGATTGACCGTGTGCAAGCCACTGATCTTTTTGGAAAATTAAGTTTCCCCATGTGTAAATTGTGGATAATAATATTCCTAGTACTCACCTCATCTGATTATTGTAGGGTTGAAATGAGTTAGTGTATGAAAAGCAGTGTTATAAAAATTATTATTATCATCATAATCAATGCGATTTTGTGTTTCTCAATATTTTTTGGTGTGGAGGGAGTTCAGATAGAAACAGTATAAAGACAAATCGTCATTCTGCTATTATGCTTTCATATTGGATGCTCTTTGGATTATTGATTTAATGCATGAAATGACTGCATTTTTGTAAGTCAATAAAGGCATTGGAATGTCAGTTTATCTTCTGTAACCACATTTTGAGACTCCTCTAGTAGCAGACAGGTAGCAGAGGGCCTGACACTTGGACATTGTGAGTGGTCGGTATGGTAATGTTGACAAAAAATGCCATTCTTAATTTTTGATGGATGGATACCCAGTCCAGGTGGGAGGGCCACTATGTCTATCTGCAATGATGTTGTAGTTCCTGGACAGTTCATCTGTTGAAATCTTAAGTGTATTTGCAATTTGTATTGATAATCCAGGGATTCATCATCTGTTAGTTTGTCAGACAGCAAGCAGCTGGTGTATCATAACAATGATAGTGAAGCTGTGGTGAGATCTATACTATATGGGTCTACCCAAATTCTGCTAGTTGAACTTATTCCCACTTCTCTGTCCTAAGGAAGGGATATCTAGTGGCAGGCCCTGAACAGATGAGAATGGGGAATAAACCTGTTCAGTGAAACTTAGGATAGATGTCATGGAGCAGGGAAAATAAGCAGATTATATTTCTATGAGGTGAGTCTGGAATGACAGGAACAATTGTTGGAACCATCGACAATTTCTGAGCAAAGGGATGACATGTTGAGAGCTTCATAGGATGGAATGGATGGAGAGAGATTGCAGGCACTGACGTGGGTTAGGAGGCTACTGTGGCAATTCAGGAAAGACATAATAGTGGCCAGAATTAAGGTGTTGGCTATGTGGAGAGCAAGAAACAGACACAATGGATGTTATGGAGGGAAAATGAAGCCTGATCTAGAGGATTAAGAAAACATAAGAACTCTGTGTTGGGCTAAGGCTTTGCACCTGAGTAACTTTATGCAGATAAATCTAGTATTTTTTTGTTCCAAAACTTTTGGTCTAAGGTTTCTTCATTCAAAAATGAGAGATGGAGTGGGATGGAGAGGGGGAAGAAGAAGGAATTGTGATGGGCTGAGTCTGGGACCAAGATTCAGAGGGCCTGGGTTCAAATTATGCCTCCTCTGCTTACTACCAATGAGACTATGGGAAAGTCAATAAAATTCTCTGGGCCTCAGTTTCTACAAGTGTAAAATGAGGGAGGTGGGATGACCTCAGTCCCCTCCAGCTCTAAATCTATATTGTTAAGGCTAACTAATGATTTCCAGACCACATCTCTGTCTCCTTTCATGTTAAAACAAGCAATCCCGTATAAGGGAGTATGCGATTTATCCTCAGGCCCTGTATATCAACTCTGTAAACTAGACACAGTCTTTGGCTCTCCAGAAGGTTATCAATCTGACACGCCAGTATTTACAATTCTTTTCTTGTGCTCCAGAGGCTGTGATAACCAACCACAGAAATCAAAGCACAATCTCCCCCAAATCTTATCCCTTCCCCCATCCTTGGACTAGTCAATTAGGAAGAGGGCTGAACTCAGACATAGGTGCAACAAATAGGTAGGGCTTTCCAAAGACTGCCAATCAGCTCCTGTTTGTTGTCAAGCTACTGTATGCTTTTTGAAGTGAATGGGTCCAGATGACACAATGAGTGGTGCCTCCATGTGTCAGCCTCTGTGGTACACTGGAATCAACACTGTAAGAGTTAGGGATCTGGCCATGGTTCTGTTGCTATGTAGTTCTGTGATTTTGGGTAAGTTGCTTAGTTTCTCTGAGCCTCAGTTCATCTCATCCATAAAATGTTCTATTTGCTTCACAGAATTATTAAAAAGATGGGATGAGATAAATGCTTATTGATTGATTCATTAAAGAATGTTGAAGCATTTTGAAAAGTCAAGTCAACAAACATTAAGCACCTAGTATGTGCCAAGCACAGTGCTAACTGCTGGGGATATGAAAAATACAAAAAAAAAAAAACAGTTGCAGAAGTTTAAAAGATTGTTAGGATCAACACAACAAGGAGCATTTATTGGAGCAGCTATGATGTACCCAGCACTGTGCTAGATCCTCTGATAAATATGAGGAAAACAAAAGATGTGATTCATACCTTACGAAGCTCGTGATTTAAACACAAAGATATTAATATGCATGACAGTTAAGAGGTAAATTGCAAGGTTCATCCAGGCCAAATGTGGTTTAGTTTAGATAAAGAATCAGTGAGGGTTTGAGTCTTGAGGAAAGGATTCGTAGAAGAAGGGGGGCTTAGCTGGACCTTACAGGGTGTGGTTATGGTTTGTCCTTTGTTCTTGAAGAGGACCATGACATCAGGAAGACGATGGGATTCTTTGGAAAGCCCTACCTGTTTACCGTGCAAGGATACACAGGAAGAAGGAAAAAGGGAGAGGGAGGCAAAACAAAGGCATAGAGAGGGTTAATGGGACAGTGAGGAAACCATGGGTGTGGTGGATCAAAGGGATCATTTTAGTAGGCAGTGGGACATGAATTTGGATAGGTAAAGTGAGCCCAGATCATATATGACTTTAGGGCACAAAGTTCTGACTTGCTGCAATAGGAAATACAGAGCCCTTGAAAACTATACAATAGATTATGTTTTGAAGAAATTAACTTCATAGCCAACCAAAGGATGGATAGGAGGAAGGGCAGATTGGCATAAGGGACACCAATTAAGTGATTGGTCCCCTTTGTTTTATGCATTAAGTAATGAAGATTTAGATTTGATGAGTGACAATAGAGATGGAGAGGAAGAATTGGGAAATAGCAGTAGAATTTGGTCACTGGGTATGGAATGTATAAAAAAAGAGGTGAATCAAAGGCAGGGATGTACTGATAAATGACTAACAACTGGAGAAAAAACTACATTATGAAATACATACTTTTACATGTAATCTGCATTAGTAAAATTTTCTCTATCAGTTTCTTAAATTTAGACAATCAACAAAATAATAAATCAAGCCCTGATTTATAGAATTTCCTGATTTACCAACTAGTTCTCAAGAGCAGGTACAAGAGGGCTCCAATGTACCACTAGTCAAAGGTGAGTCTAATAGGGGTGGGGAACCTGCAGCCTTGAGGCCTCATGTGGCCTTCTAGGTCCTTAAGGATGGCCTTTTGACTGAGTCCAAGTTTTACAGAACAAATCCTTTACTTAAGGGAATTTGTTCTGTGAAGTTTGGATTCAGACAAAGGGCCACACTTGAGGACCTAGAGGGCCACATGTGGCCTCGAGGCTGCAGGTTCTCCAGCCCTGGAAGACTTTAAGGCTAGGGTGACCACGATGATGATGGAATCCTAGAGAGGTCAAGTGAAAACATCGTTTAGTTTGGGAGAGAAAATGAAATCAATTTTAGACATGACAAACTGAAATCCAAGTTGCGATATTCAGCAAACAATTGGATATTCAGGACTGCAGTTAAGGTGTGAGAAAAAAACGGAATCATCAGAATGTCACAGTTGAAACTATGAAAATGGATGAGTTATCTGAGAAAGAGAGTGTAAAAGGAGAAAAGCAAAGAGTCAAAGAATGAACCTTGAGAAAAAAGTTATAAGGAACAAAATGGAAGAAATGCTCATAGGGAAACAGAGTCATGGGGTTACTGAATTTTAGATCCAGAAGTATTTAGAGAAAAATGAGATTATGTAGTGCCACTCAAGCCAAGGAGGGGAAGAGTTCCAGAATGGACAGGTGACCAGTAATCTCTATGCAGTAGAGACTGAGAAGGAAGGTGGAGAACAAATAAAGATGGATTTTGAAAATATGACTTCCTCTCTTCTCTTTTTCCCCACCTCTCTTCCTCTTTTCCCTTAGATCAGTAAATGCCGGGGTGGCAATAGTGGTTGTAGTAATCCAACATGGAGACAGTCAATTTTCTTGCTAGGATAAGGAGAGAGAAATAACGGGGTGGTATAATAGCATTTCTTATTCAAACCAACCCATCTCATTTTTATTTCTACTACAATGATCCTGGCATTTAAAACCCTTTACAATCTGGCTCCCATTCTCTTTCCTTTCTTATTTCATATTATTCTCCTTTAAACAGTCTCTCTTCTACTCAAACCGTCCCATTTGTTATTTCTCACACATGATGTTCCCACCGCTGTGGTTTTGCACTGCCTGCGCCCCATGCCCTCCCTCTTAACCTCCCTCCACCTTGTAAAACCCTGTTTCCTTCAAAGTTGGGCTCAGCAGCCACCTCCTACATGAGGCCTTTCATTCCATCTGCCCTCGTTGCCCACAATTCCCTACCAGTTCCTAGCCCTCTGCTTCTCTTGAAATTACTTTAAATAGTTTTTGTATATGTATTTTATTTACTAGCGTGTGCACTCTCCAATAGAAAGTAAGATCCTTGACTGTTTTGTTCAAATCTGTGTATCCCCAGTGACTAGTGCTTGGTCCTTAAAGGTCACTTAAATGTTTGCTGAATTGAATTGCATTTTGGGAGTTGGTCAGGCAGTCTTAACATCTCCATTTTGCAGATGTAGATCAGCCATGGAGATGGGTTAAGTGACTTGCCAGATGTCACCAAATTTGTTAGCAGCAGAGCAGAAACAAGAGTGGGCTTTGTGGTCATTTGTCACCAGGCAAGCCATGGCTGAGTCAAGAGGAAGCTTGGAAAGCTATCAAGTCATTTCTGTGGCAAGAATAGGGACTAAATGAAATGACTGCATTTTCTCCCCCCCCCACAGATAACCCATTGTTACTACTGTGGTCACACTGAGGCCTTTATTGATCACAGTTCCTGAACCATCAACTAAAGGGATGATTTTTTTCTGATGTTAGTAAGAGAAATAGAAAAGCTGCAGTCCTGTGACTTACCCCAAAGCGGGAGGTCAGGACAGAGTTTAACGTATTCTCACACCATCTGGGAGGCCTATAAATGTCTTTAGGATGCCTTCCAGGAATGAGCCAAGGGACACAGATGGATTTGGTGAGGACAATGAAAGATAATTTCCCCTTTTAAAAAACATGCACATGGTGAGGGAGAGAGAGAGACAGAGACAGAGATAGACAGGGACAGAGAGACAGAGAGAAAGAGAGAGATAGAGAAACAGAAAGAGACAGAGAGAAAGAGAGAGACAGAGAGACAGAGACAGAGGGAGACTGAGACAGGGACAGAGAGACAGAGCCAGAGACACAGAGAGAGACATTGCAGTTAAGGGGAGAGAACAAATGGAATCATCAGAATGTAACAGTTGAAACTATGAAAATGGATGAGTTGTCTGAGAAAGAGAGTATAAAGGGAGAAAAGCAAAAAGTCAAAGAATGAACCTTGAGAAAAAAAGTTATAAGGAACAATGGAACAAAGTAGAAGAAATGCTAGTAGGGAAACAGTCATAGGATTACTGAATTTTTGATCTGGAAGTACTTGGAGAAAAACTGAGATTATATAGTATCACTCACTGAGACACAGACAGAGAGAGACAGTGATAGACACACATACACACACACATAGACACAGAGAGAGAGAGACAGAGACAGAGACAGAGAGAGAACTCACCATAATTGCCAGAGCTTGAGTTTCCATGTAGAATTTTTTGCAAAAATTGGTGGGAAGGGAAAGATCAGGGAATGAATGGTTTTCTCTTTTAAAATGATTCCCCAAGCCCTCTTTTTAATTCAGTCTTATCAATGGAAAAGCATTAAAAGTGAAGTTTGGGTAGGGAAGTCAAGCTGATTCTTATTTTTCTTTCCCCCCTTCCTCCCTTTCTCTTTATGATACAAGAAAAAAGGCATATTCTAAAATAAGATGATTTTTCAAAGCGTCTTTCCATAGGGTACAGTGATTCTTGGATTCAGTGACTGTACTCATAATAAACTCTGAAACTATTTGGATATCTCACTTCTAGAGGTACCTCCCTTGTATCTATATTTATTTTCTTGCAAGTTGTCTTTTTTTAAAATTCTCTTGTTAATTGACTCTTGGGGCTAGTTCAATTTGAATAAATCCTTATCAGGTTTTCTATCTCATAACTGAACGCCAGGAAGTCATCTAGATCATTTTTCCATCTCTATGGTCACCTACTTTAGGGAGTTCTGCTTTATTTCTTTAGCCAGGGTTCAGAGGTCAAGTGCAAACTAGTGGGTAGCATTCCTGATGAGGAGCTAAGAGACCCTGTTCTGTAACCTTTGGCAAGCCATGGGGTCTCTGAACTCCCCCACATATGAGGTGAGTTCCCTCCACAGCTGCCTCTTTCCCTCACAGAGACACTCCAAGGAAGGCTGAATGACCTCACATACAGAGAACCTTCTGAGCACCTACAGATAAAAGATGCCGTATAAGTGGAAAACAGCCATAGTTCAGATTTAACTAGACAGTTGGGATGCTATTCACACCACACCTGGTACTCTGCTTTCTCACATGTGTAATGCATGGTTAGTGGGGCCAAGGGGTTATGCAAGAGACTTTTTAAGGCAATGAACTAAGCTTAAATTAGTTGTTATTATCTCAGAAATTTTGCTTGGAGTGCCTGAATGGTTCCTGAATATTTTTGAGGCAAAACCAGAAAGGGCTTGGATATGTGTGCAAGATATGATGCCTTCGTGTCCTGGTTTTAAGAAGTTAACTCTCCAACCTTCTAAAACCCTAACTGATTCTTTTCACTGTCCTATGTTTCATGATCCAATGATACACTCAGTCTTGCATGTCTACATGTCCCCTAACGTAAAGGAAAATGTTACAATTGATTTCGTATCAGTGAGATTGATGTCAGTCCTTGGCGAAATTCTAGGATGAATCATTAAGCAGATGACTTGTGAGCATTTAGGTAAGCAAGTAGAGACAAGCCAGTATGGTTTCACAAAGAGCATTTAATTCTAGACAAATCTGGAGCTCCATTTTACAGATGAGGAAATAGAGGCTCAGAGAGGTTGTGACTTGCCCAAGGTCACACATGTAGTAAGGGTTGGATGTGGAATTTGAATCCAGGTCCTCTGACTCCAGAGTCACTATGCTTTCCATTGTACTATGATGCCTCCCATCATCCATGAAATAGTGTTGAGATTTTTGTTGATATATGTTAGAATCATAATATTTAGCATCTACATATGTTACCCCATTTTCTTTTCACAACCTTGTGAAAGTGGAAGCCCAAGTAACTAAAAGAAGTCGAATTTGAACTTAGGTTCTTTGTCTCCAAATTTACTGTTCTGTCCATAAGCCATGGTAATTCCAAATCCAATGGGCAGCTAAATGGTGCAGTGGATGGAGTGTGGGTCTGGAATCTGCAAGACTCATCTTCCTGAGTTCAAATCTGGCTTCAGACACTTGCTAGCTGCGCAACCCCAAACAATTCACTTAACCCTGTTTGCCTCAGTTTTCTCATCTGGAAAAAGAAATGGCAAACCACTCTAGTATCTTTGCCAAGAAAACCCCATATGGGGTGGAGAAGAGTTGGACATGACTGAAAACAACAACACAATGAAAAATCTAAATTCAGTGATATTTTTTACTAAAACAGAACTATCACTTTCCTACCTGGGCAGCTTGGTAGTGTAGTGGATAGAGCAGTAGAACAATGCAAATTGGTTACTAGTCTGTGACTCACAGCCTTAGAGAGATGCCTGAGAGATTCAGTGACTTTTCCATGGTCACACAGCTAGTGGGTATCAGAAGCAAATTTGAGCTCAGGTCCTTCCGACTCTAAAGCTGGCCCTGTATTTGCTAAATGGGACATGTACTCATAACTTAGTTCTGGTAATGGCCAAGATGGAAGAGTGTCACTTACGATTGTTCATCTCTAAAGGGTGGTATACTGAATAGAAAGCTGGATGACTAGGGTTACAAACCTGATTCGTACATTGATCAGCTATGTAACCATGGGGAGTTTACTGAAATCTCTCTGAGCCTCAATTTCTTCATCTGTAAAATGGGTATAATTATAGTCAAGAAAGGTAATATGTAAAAAGAGTTTTGTCTGCTTTAAAGCACAATGTAAATGTCAGATGTTAGTATTCTTGTTCTCATATTCGATAGAATTCAGATAGAAAAGGTCCTGGGGCAAGTCATTCTCCAAATATTATTATTTTGTTCAGCCAAAACTCAATTAAGATAAATAATGAACCCCCTTGAGTGGTCTCATGTATTCACATCTGGACTCTTTCAAGTTACGATTATGTAAAATATGGTTATTAGTCTCACCATAATGGGACTATGTAGTGCAAATTTGAATAATATGATCACTTCTCACTCATCAGGACATAGTTTACTAATTGGATAACTAATGCCCAAATGGATAAAATGATTACCTTTTGTAATTAGATGAAAGCACTGGATATAATTTCATATTCTGTAAATTTACTGAATGTGTCTTTGGAACAGCCAGTAACAGAAAGGATAATGGCGATGACCCACTCTTCATCCTGTTGTTATGGTTGCCACCATTCTGGTGTTATACAGCCCTGCAACAATGCTGAAAGATCCATTTTTTTCAGGGACTCTGCTTTGTGGGGATTTACTGGAGCTCCGTGAGTGGATTCTGCCTGTACCAGATTGACTCTGTGCCTTTGGTTTCCTGGAAGCCTGGTGCAGTCCTTTGATGAGTGCTCATGGGGAAAAGTTCAGACCCTTGTCAGGAACATTGGTCCCCATCAGCTTGCCCCACTAGAGATAACCTGAGAAGGGAGGACAACACAATGGAAGTACGTATGGATGCCAAGGTCCCTTTGCATGTACAGAGGTGGATCTTCCTCTCAGGGTAGGGAGTGGGTCTCAAGGGAGTAATGAACAGTTTAAGTTCTCTGGCTGGAAAAAACCAAAACATGATAACAGCCACTTTCCAATGGCATTTTATTTAGACAAAGCAGATAAGAGTTGAGTTCAAAGTTGTTTGACATCAGCTTTTTTGGCTCTTTTTAAATATTGTTTGCTCTTTTGTGTTGCAACTGATTTGCACTATCAGCGGCAAACTGGGATTGCTCACTTTGGTCAAGTGCCATAAAGTATTACTAATATTTGTGTAATTAATGTAGGGCAAAGTTCATGGCTCCTCATAGCCAAATTCCAATAGACACTTCCTTGGCTCTCTTTAGACTTGAACGTGACTGAATTCCATCCACTATCTGTCTAAGCAGAGTGTTTCTGAGAACTGATGTTGACCTGAACATCCCTCTTTTACACCCAAATTTTGACAATAAAACAGATGCCAAAGCTCAGCTGCCTTCTTGCCCATGAAACTTCCTCAATGTGGGGGACCTCTCTCTGTCATGCTGTCCTTATTGGTGAGCTCCTTCAAGGACTTAACTTTTGTGGACAGGGTTAGGCCAACCATGCTTCATTCCCCTCCAGACTCCAGACTTCATCACCTTGCTCCCAAATGTATATCTTCACCTCTCTCCTCATCTTGGGCTCCCTTTTATATAGTGTCTTCTCTCATTAGAATGTAAGCTTCTTGAGGGCAGGAACTATCTTCCTCAGGAGCAAGTTAGGAGTAGATGATCTCTGAGATACTTAGATGAGCTAAAATTCTATGATAGAAGTTACCAAGATTGAGCATTGAAGGGTTTCTTACCACATTAGCATTTCACTATTGTTGCTTGTTTTGTTGCTCTTAAGAGGGGAGGTTAGTCAGCCAGTTAATAAACATTTAATAGGCTCATACCATGAGTCAGGCACTGTGCTAACCATAATGAATACAAAAAGAAGCAAAAAAAGTTGTCTCAGCTCTTAAGGGACTCGGTCTAAAGAAGATGGACATGGACTTGTGGTTTCTTTGGGATAAGGAACTGCTAGTAAGGAAACCCTCTCCAATATTGTAGATCAACACTGATTGTGTCTGATTGTATAGAGTCTTAGAGAGCTGCCCAGGGGCTTGAGAAGTTAGGTGACACAGGGCCAAGGTCATGCAGGTCGCGTGTGTCCTAGCTAGAACTTGACTCCCAGCCCAGCACTTTGTCCACTTCACTATGCCCTCTGCCATTGCTATTAGTGATAAGAGACACATAAGTCAAGGATGTAAAGACAAACTGGTTCTGAGTTATCTCTGTTTGAATTGGGCAAGCTTTCTGTGTTGAGTCCTGGGGTACTAGAAGTGGGTTTGCATGTGCAGCAGGGAGGGGAGAGTATGGGTTAGTGTTCAGCCTGTGGTATATGTATGGGGATGGGCCTGTAGAGGCCATGAACCTGTGCCATGGTCACTTTCAGTGAGACAAGTACATTGGCAACCAAAAGCTCATGTTTGGCCCCCATGTTCTCCCTTCCTTTCCCTTTGGTGCAGGCGGTATCAGAGATTACTATCCATTAAGCAGCAACAGCAGTTCATTCAGGATACTGAAAAGGAAGAGAAATGTCTGCTGCCATTATCTTCTTTCCTTCTGAACTTATAGTTTGGAACTCCAATGGTTCTCCCTTGGACTTGCCAAGAGAAGAGAAAGGAACTATTTCTTCCTTTCCACCACCCAGAGCTATTGTGGCTACTCACACATGGTAGCTGGAGCATGTACTTATTACATGGGTAAGCCTGAGGCTGGCTCTTAAGGCCTTAGCAACCTTTTCTCTATGTTTCTTTCTCAGTGCACAGGTCACCAAATAGTGATGCAAGTTTTGTGGCTACCTTGGGAGACTACCTGAATTCCCAAGTTGGTGTGAGTCACCCTGGCTCTGGGAAGTAATTGCTGTAGTAAAATGGTGTACTCTCCATCTGGAAGAGGTGAACACTGCCAAAAGAACAAGTCATGTACACCAAGCTGACCATAAGTTATGCAGCTGCTCAGGCAACATATCTGAGGTGAAATGCCTATGCATGCTTTAAATATTTGTCACTGCACACATATGATTCTTTTGTGTTCTTAATATGTCTTTGAGGAGAAAGAAATAAATAGCTGTCCTATACTCAATCTGTTTTGTATACTGAGTATTAAAGAAATCCTATCAGTTTCTTTTTGGGGAGTTCCTAGATATGAACCAAGTTTTGTGTTAGAGATGTTTCTACTCTGGGATAGGGGCAGAGTGAGCCAGAGACAATGAGGAAAAAGAAAAGCAAAACAAGACTTGACTCCTCTCTCTCAAGGTTAGGCTCTCTGAGAACTGAGTTTTCTCCATGTGAGCCCAGAGTTCAGGCCCCTTAGTGGGAGAGAGGGCAGCCTGGCCCTATGGGCTAATGGGTCTTTTTACATCTGGGAGCATGAACGGATCATCCTCTTTTCTGTGGTCATTGTAGCCTCCTTTAAGAAGCCTTGTAGATCTATAGGAAGCATGTTCTAAAGGGCACCCAGCGCTGGTCCAGGAGCTCTTGAACTCCCAAAAAAACTACTAGGTTCTCTGAATCCTTGTTTCATATCATTGTTTTTCTGCTTAGGGAAAGAAATACAAAAAGGGGGGATGCTAGTGGCCGCAGAGTCATTCTCAGGCACAAACGTGAGCAATTCCTCCGTCCTCCTAACAGAAGTCCAAAGGTGAGAGCTATCAGAGTTCCAAGACACGCATTCAGAAAGGAAAAAGAGGAAGAGAAGAAGTTGTTTCTCCCTTTAAAGTCTATTGAGAGAGCAGCCCCTTACCGCTCATTGGTCACTCTTCTTTGGTGCCGACTCTTTTCCTCCCCCTGGGGTAGAAGGGAGGTATCATATGGCAATTAACAGAGTACCTTGGACTGCATGTGGTGCCTTTATTGAGAGTCCAGAACTTGTCTTGTTGGAAGTGGTCAGGGTACCGATTCAGCATTACCTGAGCTCCATAAGATGGCTTGACAGCCCTATCCCCAAGCATGCTCCAGGGGGTTGGCTCCAATTTAACATTCCCTTCACCTTCCCCCATACACCTTGACCCTTGGCCTCCCCATTGAAGTGATGTGCAGAAGAAAAAGTTTTGGAAATGGAATAATGAGAAACCTGAGTTCGAATGCCAATTCTATCACCTAATAGCTGTGTGACCATCAGCAAGTTTTAAAATTTCTGAACCCATTTTCTTCATTTATAAACTTAAGATAATAGTATATGTGGTACCATTGAGGGGATCAAAGGACATCACACATATAAAATGCTTGGTAAGCCTTTAAGTGCTCCATAAATGTCAGCTATTATTATGCTACTATGTTAAAGACTTAGTGTGATTTTTGTTAGTATGGGAATTCCTTCCACTGATTCAGAACCTGGTCTGTCTATCTATATCCTATAGTGGCCTGAGGCCCAAAGATGTTAAATCACTTGCTTACTGTCCCCAGATAGTAAGCACCATAGGGGTTTGCATGTAGGCCTTCTTTAAGTCCTGATCGCAGTCCACAATGTCACACTGTATTTTATGTTAGCTTTTTTATTTTTTATGAGTCAATGGCCTTTGAGAGGTCATAGACGAGCCTTGCTTCAGCTAGAACCACATCTAAATCACTTCTGTTTGACTGTTTTTAAAGAGTTTCAGAGAAGTAGTCATAAATCATAAATTTAGGGCTGGTGGGGATCTCAGAGGTCATCTAAGTTCAACCTCATCCCTTTACACATGAGGAAACTGAGGCCCCAAGAGACTAAGCAACTGGCTCAAGGGATATTCAAGATCAAATTCTTTTATTCTAAATTCTGCATTCCTCCCACTATATTTACAACCCTCTTTCCTATCTTATCTTGGTGCTTTGAACTTAGCAGTTTTCTTAGTACGTCATATTGAGAACTGAAAAAAAAGATGTTAGCCATTGTCTCATCCAAACCACTCATTTTACTGATGCAGAAATGGAGGTCTACAAAGACAAAATGAGAGTTGCTTAAAGTCAGAATTTTAATCTATATCTTCTGACTCCAGAGCCAAAGCTCCACTTCTCCTCCTCCTCTTCCTCCTCTTCACCATCATCATCATTATCACTAGAATTTATATGGCACTTTAAGATTTGTAAAGCACCGTATATACATTATCTCATTTGATCCTGGCAACAACCCTGGGATGTTGGTGCTATTACCATGCTGTTTCTACAGCCCTGTTACTATTATTTTTAGTGCTGGGGAACTAAGCCCATGATTTCATCATTATAGGGAGGCCCCAGTAGGTATGTGAAAAGTATCTTCTCTGCATTTTTTTATTTTTAGAGTTGTCTGTAGGCATTGGGAAGTTCAAAGGCTTACCCAGAGTCACACAGTCAGTATGTATCAGAGGGGAGACTTCAACCCATGTCTTCTTAACTCCTAGAACAGCTCACTATTTAATACACCATGCTGCCTCTTGGTTCTTCCTCTGAGCAAGCTTGAATTCTTTCCACAACCATTTCAGGCTATTTTCCTTGCGCTGGTGGAGATGGGGAACATCTGGACACTGTGCTCCTGGATTCTAACCCTTCAATTACAACTAATGAAAATCATGCGTAGATTTACCCTCAATCTTAAAATCAGTCCTTTGCAAGGAGGCTGCTGGGTAAAGACCAAGCAGTATTTTCAAACTCCTGCCTTGTCACCAACAGGAACCACGTTATTTTTCTTAATGTTTCTGCTCCCTTTCTTTAGAGATAAGCAGAGGACATTTAGTGAGATCTATAAATCATGAGGTTCTTTTATTACTGGGCGACCTGACCATAACTTTCTCAGCAAAGTTATGTTGTAGTCACAGACAACTACTCCTCCAGAAAGAGTTCATAGCAGGAGTTTATTAAGAGAGTTATTTATAGTTCATTGTGCTGCCACCCAACACCCCTTCTTGCTCATGGGAGGTCAAGAAATGGGCTTGCAGAGAGAGGCAGAGGGAAGTGTCAGGAAGCCCACTGGACATGGAACTGGGATGTGTGGATTCCAATCCTGGCTCTGTGCTAATTAGTGTGTAATCTCAGGCAAGTCATTTAACCTCCTTGAGCCCATGTCCTCATGTGTCCCATCATGAGGGTTAGGACTCATGAAGATTCCACTATTGTAAAAATCCATAATGAAGGCATCATAGGAAGAACACTGATGGAAATCCTGGACCTCAATGTGAGACCTGCCTTGCTTTTTACTTGCTGTATATCCTTATACAAATCCTTTGACTATTCTAAGCCTCAGTTTCCTTGTCTGTAAAAATGAAAAACAACAGGAAGGATTATAGATCAGTTATATAACTTTTAGAGATCTTCGTAACCCTGGCCCTTTCCTTCCTTCCTACTCTTCTTACAATTTACTCTTTGATGCAGTGGCATAGATTTCCTTGCTCTTCCTCTCCTTACTCTAACCATTTTCCCTGGCTGTCCTCCCAGCCTGGAACACTCTCCCTCCTCTTCTCTGCCTTCTGGCTTCCCTGACTTCCTTCGAGTCTCAGCTAAAGTCTCACCCTCTACAAGAAACCCTCCCAGTCCCTTAATCTTAGTGTTTTCCCTCTGAGATTACCCCTAATCTGTCCTATTTCTATCTTGTTTGTACACAGTTTGTGTGTGGAACCCTTTTAGGCTGTGAATTCCAGAGAAAAGACCTTTTTCCCTTTATCTTTATATCCCCAGGGATATAAAGTATCCGACACATAGTAGGTGCTTAATAAATGGTAGTTCACTTGACTTGGTGCTATAAGAGACCTCAGAGGCTTTCTGGTCTCACCCCTTTATTTTATAGATGGGGAAACAGAGATCCACAGAAGTTAAGTGACTTGCCTAAAATTACACAGATAGTAAGCATCAGAGCCCAGATTTGAGCTCAGGTTTGACTTCAGAGTCAATGTTCTTTCTACTAATTTTCCTTACCTTCACTACCATTGTTTGGAGACTCAGATGAAGAAATACATGTGAAAGCATTTTGTAAAGGCAAATGACTGTGTTACTACTGTTGTTATTGTCACTATTTTTGTGATCTTCAGGGCAGAGGAGAAAACTCACAGTTATATGAGGACACATTACCAACAGGAATGATAATTGGGGTCATTTTCCCATTGTAATGAAGCATCATTCATTCATTCATTTGTTTCATTCAACAAATGTGAATAAAGCTTTTTCTATGAATCGTAGAGCTAACAGATATGAGTTGTTGATTAATTCCCCCTCTAAAAGAATGATGATATAAGGCAAAGAATCATAGTATATGTGCATAGATGTTTACAGATAAAAGAAGAAATATGGCTCAATGGAGAGGAGGCTAAGCAATAGTCAGGAGGACCCAGGTTCAAGTCCTCCATCTGCCAAAAGTTATTGGAGTAACCACAGATAAATTGTTTAGCTTTTCAGTGCCACCAGGTAATAATTTAAGACTAAATTGTAGCCAAGAGTACTCTTTGATCCTTTGATGCTTTGCATTGGAAGAAGGAATTTCCATACCAGGAGTTCCTTAGCTGAAGGAACTCACATGTCTGGACCAAGAAAAAAATGTATTAACTGGGGAGCTTAGGGCTGCTAGAGAGGCAGCCATTATAAATGCTCCACTTGGCCACATGGTTCCCCTTTCCATGGTTACCAAGTGGTTGAAAAGGTATGGCATTGTCTTTCTAAGACTAAGAATGGGAGCTCAACATTGCCTAGTGAAGATTCTCAGGACACAAGAGTAAGCACTACATAGGGTCACAGCTCAGAGCATCATAGATTTAGAGAGGGAAAGGACCTCAGAGGCCATCTGGTCTAAACCCCTCATTTTACAGAAGAAGAAACTGACATATTTGGATGCTAGGTAACTTGCCTAAGGTCACAGAAGCAGTATCAAGGGAGGATTTGAACCCAGGTCCATTCAGTCAGGGCTCCTTCCTGTACCATATTCCCATGTGCTTCTAGCCCAAAGTAGTCATTGATGGCTCCTAGGAGAGAGAAAAGGGTGGTTCTTTTTATTCCCCAAATTCCCTCCCCTCCCCATGTTCTTAGTTCTATTGTATTCTTAGGATCTCTTCAGAAAAAAGTAAAAAGGGAAAAAGAAAAGCCAAGGGTGTTTGGTAGGCTTCCCTGGACGTCCATAGAAAGTGATTGGCTCCTTCCACAACCACAGTCTCTTAGGAGCCCGAGAAAGCCCCAACCAAGCAATTAAACTGAGGGACAGCCTCCACTAGCGAAACTCACTTTGTGGCCATCAATAAAGGGCCTGTCCATACCCTCTATAGGAAGATGCAACATCCTCAACAAAGACTTGGCTGTCATTAAGGGCCGAGTAGAGGACTCAGACCTCTGCATGTTTATATACATGTGTCGACATGCTTACAAAGGATGTCATTTACACACATACACACATAAGATTCTAAAAAGACATTTAACTCAAAGCCATCTGTTAGCCAGAAAATCGTCATCACACTTACCTTCCTCAAAATATTTTCTGGAAAAAAAGGGCTAGATTTCTCTGCAGACCAACTTCTCTCTGAAAGCCCACCCACTTCACCCTTCTATTACCATCTTCATTCCCAGGCGACTGTTGTTGTGACTAGATGCTTTTTACAACCAAGAATGACACTTCTCCTTCCTGAAACCCTCCCTCCTCCTTTTTAACCTTCACCCTATTCAGGGATGGTGTGTGATTCGGAGCCTCAGGCATATCTTACTCCCTGCCGACCTATTTACCCACCTCTTTAAGGATTTACTGAGAAAGCTGGAACAGTATCTCTCCTTTCCTTAGGAACTCTCCAATGTCATCTCTGGGTCATGGCCGGGCCCCCTCCCCTCAATCCCCCAGAGTCACATTCCTTCCCATCACAATTCTGCAACAGACATGATTTAAAGATACTAAGCCAACTCAAATAAACCAGAATCAAAATGTAAGACAATGGAAGTTTCGTTTTAGCGAGTTGGCTTCATCTCCAATACATTGGAGGTCCCGCAGGACAGGCACCTAATGGAGGATCTGTTCTTAATTCGCTGGATGAAGATGGGGCATTCAATAGTGGAATGGGTTAAGTGATACAGCCATAAGCCGAGTGATTAGCCATTCTGTTACTCAGAGGAGTGGGGGCTGGGAAAGGCAAATCGGAAATTTTAGATCCTATGTGACTTCGGCTTGACTGTGGGTATTGTTAAGTCATTTAACCTCTATGTTCCATTCCCTCTGGAGTAAAGGGCCATTGACCTCACCAAGGAGCTTTGAGGATTAGTTAGGAGAAGCGAGTTTGGGGCTACTCCCCTCTTTCATGATTGGCAGGAAAACACCCCTGCTGGTTGTCACAAGAAGCACCCTTTTGTCCTAGGGCTCCGTCTGCTTCCAGAGACAAGTGTGTGCATGACAGAGGCCAGAGGCAGAGGCCTCTAATCTAGACTGCAGACTATTAAATCATGGCTTTTCAAAGGCATCTGCATTTCTCCTAGCAGCTGATAAAGGATGCCAACTTCAACCCATAAAGCCAAAGAAAAGATGCTATCAGTGTTGAGTAAGAAGGGACTTAGTTGGTGCTCAGGAATATGGAATATCAGGGCTAATCTGCATGCATTCAGTGCCTACATGATACATAGCAAAGGTTAGAGCAGAGAGAAGGGTACTGTAGTGTACAGACTTTGGTCCTCCTCCCCCCCCCAATAGTATTTTATTTTTTCCAATTACATGTAAAGATAGTTTTCAGCATTCACTTTTATAAGATTTTGAGTTCCAAATTTTTTTCTCCTTCCCTCCCCTCCCTCTTCCCCAAGACGGCATGAAATCTGAGAGAGGCTATACTTGTACACTCATATTAAACATATTTCCTCATTAGTCATGTTGTGAAAGAAGAATCAGAACAAAAGGGAAAAACCATGAGAAAGAAAAAAAGAGAATATAGTATGCGCACTACAAATAGAATTACAGAATTTCAAAGATAGAGTTGAACAGAAAACTACCAGGTTCGACCTATACCGTACAAGTAGTCATCTAGTTTGGTGACTCCCTTTGAGGTGGAACCCTACCTTCTGGGGTGGCTTATTCCACTTTTGTATACCTCTGAATGTCAGACAGATTTTCCTGGCATTGAGCCTGTTGGTGGCCTCTTGCCCCTTCCACCCAGTGGGCCAATCAGAACAAATATATGGTGCCCATTCAGATTCTTGAAAAAAGATACCCTATCCCTCACTCTTTCTTCTTCTTCAGGCTAAACATCATCAGGCAGTTCAGGCAGTTATCAAAGGACATGGTCTTGAAACCATTCACCATCCTTCTGCCCTTCTATGGACACTCCTTGGCTTAGGAATGTCCTTCATACAGGGTGGTACCCAAAACTGAGCCCAGTAGTCCAGATGGGATCTTACCAAGGCAAAGTACTAGAGGACTTGCAACTTCCTAGTCGTCTGTGCCAGCACCTCTCTTAATGAAGCCTCCAAATATATGAACTTTTTTGGTAAGTATATCCTGCCATTGCATTATTGTGTCAACACACAGAGGAAGACAGAGGAATTCCATAGGTTATGTAACAATCAGACACGTATAGCCAAGTGAAAGGCACCACATGATTATCTGCTGGGGAGTGATGTCCATTCTGGAGTCACACCATGGGAGAGGCTGGTTTGATGTCTCTGTTTGTCCCTAGAGAAACAGTGTTGATATTGGATGACTTCAGAGCAGAGCACTTTGGTGAAGGTGAGGCAACATTTACTAGGCCATTTCCCCAGCTCATTCTTCCCTAGTTTGTTCTTGGATCACATATCACCCTTCTTTGGGCCAACTAGTGAGCCTGAATCAGATTTCTCCTCCTATATCTGAATGACTCTATGGGAACACTGATATGGTTCAAGGAGAACCCATCTCACGTCATCAGTGACTCCCTATTAAAGACCCTAAAAGCTAACAGGGCCAACTTTAAGTCAATCTGGCTTGACCATGATTAATGGGCTATGCAACATGCTATAATTTGTCACTGTTTTCCTTGGCTATTTCCTTGCCCTGAGTTATCCAGCTGCACTTTGCCTAGATCACCATGATTTGATATGAGACAGGAGACAGGAGCTGGTCCATTTCACTGCTGGAGTCAGCCTTTATTGGAGCCATGATCCCTAGAGGATTCTGGGCTATTTCTGAAACTGTTATCCATAGAGATGCTAGTTATCTGAGGATCACTGTATGCATTAAGGACGCTGACATAATCCTTTGACAAGTCCAAAGATGAGGTCATAGGACCATAGGATCATGCTAGACCTGGAAGGGACCTCAGAGGCCATGTACTTTAACTCCCCCAGTTTACAGATGAGGACACTGAGGCCCATGGAGGTTAATTAACTTATCCAATGTCACACAAGTACCAAGTAGAAGAGACTCAGGTATGTTTGTTGCTTCAGATGTAAAGCAAAAACAAAGCTGCTGAAAGCTTCAGAGGGTTAAAGCTGCCCCTTGCAGCTTAGAGAAAGCAGCATGAGGTAGAAGAAAGAACACTGTGTCTCTGACGTAAGCAGTCACTTAATGGGCCAAGATCCTGCTAGGATTAGTTATTCGCTTGGGACTATTGTCTTCCTACAACTATCATGAAAAAAGCCTCTTGCTGATTGCCATGAGAAGCAAGCATCTTCTCTTCTTCTGAGAATGTGGTGATTCTTCTCTCCTGACCTAGATTCATAGAATCATAGGGAATAGATGTCAGAGCTGGAAGGGATCTCAGAGGCTATCTAGGCCAACTCCCTCATTTTCCAGATGAAGAAACTGAGGCCACTGGAAGTTAAATTACTTGTGCAGGGTCATGTCTGAGCATCAGGGTCATAGTGAGCATCAGAGATGGGTTTGAACCATGATCCTAACTTCAGTCAGTGCTTTTCCCATCACACCATGCTGCTGGTTTGACACTTGCTTCCCACACTTACTAGCTTGGTGACCATAGGTAACATACAGGGTTACCTCAGCACTGTAGTTTCCTTATCCAAAGAGAGAGGACAAGAGTGCCCCCTACTCACCTACCTCACAGAGCTTGTTCTTTTTAAGGGTCCTACAATGATGGCTTCCTCAATTCATGGGAAGAAATCTGGATCCAATGGGGATAAAATGCTTCTGGATGTCAAATCTGGCCTCTGAGCATCAATTGACTAAAGTTAGCTATTCCTGTCTTTTTACTTCTATAACTTAGGAGGTCAAGGAATGGCTGTTATCCTCACACCAGAGGAAGAAAAACTGAGCCCCAGTGAAGCTTTGATTTGATTAAACCATTGAAACAGCTTCATGGCATCTTAGAGTTGAAAGAGACCTCAGAGCTTAGTTAGTCCAGGGGCTCTTAACCTGGAGTCCACAGAAGGTTCTGGGGATTGATTTCAAGGCATTCATAAATTTGGAATGGAAAAGAAAATGACATCTTCATTTTTGCATAATTGGCTTCTTCGTAATTCTCTGTATTATGCATTTAAGAACATGATTTTGAGAAGCGGCCCATAGGCTTTACCAGATGGTCAAAGGGCCCCATAATACAAAGAAAGGTTAAAGACTCCTGATCTAGTCTTCCCTTTGACTAATGTGAATTCCCTATATTGCATTCTCAATAAATGGTCATCCAGTCTCTGGGGCTAAACAAGCCAATGTAATTCTTCCCTCTCTCTCATAACTGTTTGTCTAATTAGCTGGAGAAGCCAATACCCAGGCAGACCTGGAATCACTTGAAATTGCCTATAGATGATGACCATTTTAGACCAGCCCCACCCACCCATCCCTAACCAATTAGGCAGGCTGCCAGCTGGGGATCAGAGCCATAGGGGTGGAGTACGTAAAGTATTTCTTTCTCTCCACCTGGGCCGGTGCAAGCAGCCAGCAGGACAACAATGAAAAGTTCTGTGGAGTCTCCTAACTGCTTGGCTAGCTGTTTCCTGAATGGCTGTGTTGGGCAGGATCCTCCCTGAACTTCCCGCAGGCCAGGGGTCATTTCAATGGACAGGGCCCTTGGGTTTCAAAATTCCTTCTCAAATATGAAAATAGTCCTTTGTTTTTTAAGCATATTAAAAATGCCTCAGCATTGTGTCCTCTTTCTTTTTTTTTTAACTTCTTGGCTTCATCTTGTCCCTGTTAGCTTGAGTGTTAATGCTAATACTCTCCATAAGAAAAATGAGATGAATTGGAGAAAAAAGTCCAGCTGAGCTTTCCTCTTCTTGGAATAGCATCTCACTCCAGGCAGTTTTAGGGGAAAAGGCCGAAATAAGAAAAAAAATAGTGGTGAGTCCCTCCTAACGTTTCTTGGCTTATATGGTATTGGGGTTGCTGAGAGGCCCAGGGGTTGGGTGGCAAGTGCATTCTCACATGATGTGCAGCTCCGTGGATGAATGGGAAAAGAAAGAGGCTTGGAGTTAAAAGAGAACTGAGAGTGAATAATGACTTTGCTAGTATGTGACCAAGGACAATCAAGCAATCAACATGGTGGAAAGACCCATTGCTACAGGTGATGTTTTCCCCTTATTCTATCTGGTAAGACAAGAGGACCATCAGGTGGGTTTTAGCATCTGCCCTTTCGTTGCAGCCTAAGACTCTGCAGGTCTTAAAATCTACCTTCCCTTGTGCCCGCCAGAGAGCTTGATGCTTTCATCTGGCTTGATTGCAACTTTGAGACACCTGAAACTTTCCATCCATGCTGCTTGTGCATCCTTGGCACTTCTGGGCCTTCCCACTCAGCCCTAAAGCTAAACTTTCACTTGGGTATTGTCTCTCCCAATTACACTGTGAACTCCTTAAGAGCCAGGACTATCTTGTCTTTCCTATTTTTTCTTTATCCCTCATACTTGGCATGTAGTAAACATTTAATAAATGTTTTTGCCTTCAGGCATTTGTCAGGTACTGATCTAGCTACTGTGGATACAGATAGAAAGAATGAAATAATTCCTACTCTCAATGAATTTATATTTTAGGAGTCTCAGTTTTTCTCATCTAAAAAGTTGGGGTAATTCTTCCTCTGTCACAGGGTTGTGGGAAAATGCTTTGTAAACATTAAAGGGAAATGTGTGTGTGAGTTACTTTGGTACTTGGGTGGACTGTGATCTAAAAGGCTTGGATGTTTCCTCCAATGGTGCAGATAAGTAACCACTCAGCCTCACCTACTCTAATCCGTGTTCTTCCACAAATCATCCACAGAGATTCCATATAATGTTTGGGGACTTCCACTGGGTCTCTTGCTATTATGTAGGTACCAGTGCAGCCAGTTTGCTCTTCATCTTTAATATCCTTCCCCCTTGCTATACGACAAGCCCACCTCCCTTTCTAGCTATTCACCACTTTTGTTGCTGTTGCTGTTCAGTTTTTTCAGTCATGTCTGACTCTTAGTGATCCCATTTGATGTTTTCTTGGCAGAGATACTGGAGTGGTTTGCAATTTTCTTCTCCAGCTAATTTTACAGATGAGGAAACTGAGGCAAACAGGTTAAGCAGTTTGCCCAGGGTCACATAGATGGTGTGTCTGAAGCCAACTTTGAACTCAGAAAGATGAATCTTCCTGACTCCAAACAGGGTCTTACCAAGACAGAGTGCTGCAGGCACTCAAGCAACCAAAGATTTCCTTTTGCTCATACCTCACTTTTGCTTCACATTGAACTCATATAGTTCACTAAAATCCTTGTTGGGGGACTGGTAACATGCTGCTACCCATTTATGCCAATGGTGACCTGTCACCCTAATTTTTTGGAGACTGTGGTATTCCACAATTTATAACCTTATAGTATAGCATTACCAAGAAAATGTTGATTGAAAAAAGACAGGCTTTTGTTTCAGGAAGAAAGAGGGGCTCATTTAGAGCCCTACACAATTCTCCAGATGTAATGCAACCCATCCTCTTCCTCATATTCAGGTCTGGGTCATTTATTGGCCACCTGCAGTGTCTGTCCAAGAGAATTGTGAAGACTGAAATAAGAGAATATTTGTAACAAAATGCTTACCTCAGAGCCTGGCACATAGTAGGTGCTATATAAATGTTTATTCCCTCCCTCTATGGGTTATGTATCCTTCAGAATTTGGACAACAGGCACTTTTCCTCCTTTTGGTCATTCCTATGTAGATGGTTAGACAAACTCATCTGAGTGATAATGGATTGAGGAGGCATTGCAATGATATGGGTCTTGATACTATTCATTGACTATAGGAAAGCTTTTGATTCCATCAGATACAATGTTGCCTTAAAGGCTCTCCTCCAACAAGATGTCCCTTACATATACATCAAATCTTAAGAGAGTTCTTAGAAGATGTAACAACAGATGTGACTTACTTGGTGGTGCCTGTTACTTGGTGCTTAATTGATGGCCTTCTGATTATTAATATCCAATGAGTCATAGAACAGGGAGATGTATGGGTATCAAAGATGGTTGTCTGTATCATGGAAGGCATTTAACGTATTGTCCAAGTAGTAAATTAAAAGCATCATTTTCTGTAGAAGGTCAGGTCCCCTCTAAAGACTCCTATTTGCCAATGGCAAAAATCAGTTTAATTTCTCTTATTTTGGGATTAGGATTTAATGATGAGAAAGGTGCTCTGGAAAGCGGTGGCTTGATAGATTGAGAGTTCTCTGTTCCTGTTCACCAGCACAATAGAAGGCTTTTTTTCACTCCCACGAGCTCATCTTTTTTTTGCCCATATATTTTGGCCATAGTCTGTGCTGCAGGAAAAGAAGGAGGCCAGAGGATTTCAGGTGAATTCTACCTCTGATTCACTCATGGCTGGTACAAGGAATGAGAGGCTGGGATTTCTTCCTACCAGTGGCAAAAGGATGTTTTCCTTTATCAAGAGGTATTTGGTTATTCTTTCCCCATTGAGCCATGATGTTGACTTAAGGGTAAGATGTACAGATTCATTACTTTTGACCAAAAAAGTCTCACTTTTAAATGATGGTCTAAACTCCTAATGACATTAGGAGCCTAGATAGCAGCAGGCTATGCATTTGGGTTTATTTTAATCATAGAGTTGCTATTTTCCCTGCAAGAACTATGATGACTAAATTCCTTGCCTAACCATAACATTCATTCATCATGTGTGTTTATAATAAGTGACACATTTCAAGGCCATTGACAAAAAACAGCCAAGTGACGACCAGAGGGTTCAATTGCCAGGCTAGGAAAAATTCATTGACCATGTCTTGAATAGCTGGGTGCTGTGCAACTTACGGAATGAAAGCCCTGTATTAAAAAATAACATACAAAGAGTAACTCATAATTGGTCATGGAGGAGCCCTTCTCACTGAACAATTCTGTTGGTTCCCAAGTTCCTAGTTCCTTAAAAATCAATTGTTTAAAATCTTATAGAGATATTTCAAAAGGCCTGCCTTTGCTTTATGAGAGCCATACACAGAGTTGTGAATATATTGATATGTTGACTTTGGTGGATGTCACTTAGTTATATAAAAGTCAACGCTGACGGGAGAAGAGGTACACCCAGTGTTTACTTTAAGAAATAACATATCTTGATATTCATCAAAACATGGAGGTCTAGAATGTCAACATTGGTAACAAATCTCCACAGTTTGGCCTACATGTCAAGCTTAATAGCCTTTTCACTGTAAGAGAAAGATGAGATGAGAGGTTTAGGGAAAAACAAGCAGGCACGACCACCACATAAAGACAGTGCATAGAAAGTGTGAATTTATTCTTGTAATCAGCTGACTGTGGGCCCAAGGCAAACTCATTGATTACTATTCAGCACAACTTATTGGATCCTTCCTCACTGATGAAGAGCTAGAAGGAGTTGTAGTGATCATCTCATTCAACTCCATTTTTCAGATGAGTAAAAGTAGTCCAGATGACTCCCAGAGTCATACAGAGTGTAGGGAATGGAGATAGGATTTGAAATGAAGTTCCCTGATTCCCCAGTCAAGGCTCTTTCCACCATAAACTTATGATCTGGACATGGTGCAAATTTGGCTCAGTGAGTTTTCCCCATGTTCACTCATCTTTTGATTTATGTGGAAAATAGATATGCTGCTGGAGGAAAGAGATTGCATCTTGGTCATTTTTGCATCTCCCACAGGACTGAGCATAGTTTGCTACACGTAATTGACATAGAAAAATAGGATCATTGAATAAATAAATGAATGCATGCATGCATGAATTAATAAATGAACAAAAGGAAAACCCATTGAATCAAATCCTATGTGCTACAATAAGCAAGTAAGTTTCACTCAATATTTTCTATGCACTTGAAAAAATGATTGATTTTCCTAAGTACCTGGGGAAGAAATTAGAAGGAAAATACCTTTTACACATAGGCAGAGAAGATAGCTTTGAAAAATACTGGAAAAACCCCCAAGACCAAAATTTTTTCCCAAATGATGCTCAAAGTCCCATCATTACTGATTCACTTCTGTGTCTAAAGGAAACCTGCTATCCGTGTGACCTTTTAATACTTCCTGAGTCCCTTTCCCTTGAGGATGAATTTGGTTGAACCTATTCTCTGCCATTTATTGGCTATGTTATCTGTGGAAAGTCATCTAATTTCTCTGGGCCTCAGTTTCCCTATATGTAAAATGAGGAGCTCAGACTAGGTGACTTCTGACATCCCATCCCTAGGTCTAAATCTATGATCTTTTATTATTTTGGAATAAGAAGATCACAGATTCTTTTCAAAGCCCATGTGAACTGGGGCTTGAAAGACTCAGTAAGATTTCAATGGATGGGACAAGGAAGGCAGGACACACTAAACAAGGGGCATAAGCAAAGGACAGAGTGTGGTTAGATACCCTGAGTGGTCCAGCTTGACTGGGATAGTGGGCAGAAGTAAAGGAATATTAGGAGATTAGGTGAGAAAGGCCCTCTTGAGTGTAAAAGGCTCAATTCATTAACCAGTCATCAGTGAGTAGATCTGAAAACTTCGGTTCGGTATGCATGGTAACAAGAGGATACCCATGTTTGAAGGTGGAATTGGAGGTCCTAGGTTTGAATTCCAATTTACCACTTATTGTGTGGCCTTGGATAAGTCACTTACCTTCTGGTTTGGTGAATGTTGACAGATTGGATGCTTGCAGAAATTAGGTATCAGCCGGTAAGTTAATGAGCCACTGACTTTGTCCTTATGACGGAAGACTATATATGAGGCAGCCATCCTGAGCTTCCTAAAAAGTGAACAGGAAAAAACAAAAACAAAAACAAAAAATTAACATGACCATTCATTCAATCAGCCAGTCATAATGTGCAATCAGTCATAAAGGTGAAACTAGTGGACAGAGCTCTGAGGTCAGGAAGACCCGAATGTGAATCCTGCCTCAAACTCTTACTCATTGTGTGACCCTGGGCAAGTCACTTAATGTCTGTTTGCATCAGTTTCCTCCACTGTAAAATGGGTATAATGATAGCACCTACCTCCCAGGGTAGCTGTGAGGATTGAATGAGATAATAGACATAAAGCCCTTTGCAAATCTTAAAATGCTTTGTGAATGTTAATTATTATTATTATTAGACTACATTGAGGTTTCTTGGAAATCCTGCAGCTTAGTTTTTGGCTCTTTATAACAAGTCTCCCCTCCTTCAGAAGAAATCCTGGCCAGAATGGCCTAACTTTCCTGCTGACTGACCTAGGAAAACAGAACCTGGAACCCACCGATGCAGATTACTTGTGTCCTGCCGTATTCTGAAGGAAGATTATGTAAGGCTGGCTGGCTAGAACAGGAATTTTTATGAGTACCCGTACAGATGAACTCATGCATCCTTTAAGATAAAGTACATTCTCTTCAATACATATTATTATGGTTACCTAGGGTGGTATCTTAACTATTAAGTACCAATTAGCACTGTCATTTTACTTTATGGGATGGGAGCATGATAATTCCTGCTTTTCCCGTCTAGTTTCAGACAAAACAACAGGTTTCAAGAAAGTGGGCAAAAATAATTCAGGTGATTGGACTGAGGAGGTAACTTTCTGTTGTTAATAGGGATGTGTCTCTTTGGTTTTGATCATGTTCTGCCCTTGAAAAGGAGCAGCACCCCCTAGTGGTCCTAAGATTTTGCTTAGGGTTTGGAATGAAGAAGAGATCAGGGTAGCTAATGAACAGAGTGGAGAGGGTTTCTTACCCTTTCCTGCCATGGACCTCTCTGACAGTCTGGTGAAGCCTATGGACCGCTTCTCAGAATAATGTTTTTAAATGTATAAATCACTAGGAAACCAATTATATTGAAATAGCTATTAAAATAATTAAAACAAAAAAAAGATAAGTTTACAAATCCCAGCTTAAGAATCTTTGCAAGAAGCTCTAACAAGAACTATTATTATGTAAGTGGACTAGATAAGGTCTTTTAGTTTAGACAAGAACTTTGTCTCAAGAGGGGGCTACATGGGACAGTGCTGGGTCTGGTGTCAGGAAGAGTAATTTTCTTGAGTTCAAATCTGGCCTCCAACACTTAGTAGCTGTGTGGGCAAGTCACTAAACCCTGTTTGCCTCAGTTTCCTCATCTGTAAAACGAGCTGGAGAAAGAAATGGCAAAGTACTCCGGTATCTTTGATAAGTAAAAACCCCAAATGGGGCCACGAAGAGTCAGACACAATCGAAAAATGGTTAGAACGAAAAATTGTTCTCTGAAATATTTTAAGCATTTCTCTTTGTAAGTTGCTCAAGCAAGAAGTAAGGTCATTATATCTTACTTGAATAGACCAGAAGTAGTCAGAAGAGATTGGGTGATACTCAATTCTACCTCTCTGCCCTTCAGCTTTTTCCTGGTCAGGTGTAGGGCCCAAGACAGGCTCCAACACCAATCTAGCTGTATCCTCTCCACAGGAATGCCTGCTTATCTTATATCTCTAGAGTTATAGAATTATATTCTAATTTTTATGAATTTGTATATTTTTAACAAGCTAGAAATTTTCCTGAAAGCCAGTATGCTTGTAGGTTATTAAATATTCCTCTCTTTTCTAACACAGTTGTTTATTCAGTAGGGTTTAGCCAGACAAATGTCCTCTGTTCGCTGCTGCAAGGTTCCCTGCTTAAAGATTGGGAGGAGAGAGGGCCACCATCTACAATCCCTTCTAGGAGAAATGGCTTAATAGTCCTTCTAGCTCTTCTGGTTCAGAATTTGTGTTCCTTCAGTTGTGAGCTGAACTAAATCTACCTTTGTTTCATAAAAGCTTTTCCCATACATTATGGAAATGAATGATGTGAACAGGAGAGTGGAGCCAAGACTCTGGGAGAAATATTTATAATACTTGCAAAGAAGAGAAAGTAATTTTCATACTTCCATGTGCATGAAACTAGTTGATAGGCTAACTACAAATCATTCTTAACTATTGCTGTGAGGTAACATTTTATTAACATAGTTGTACTTTACTTTCATCCTTTCCAATACTTATAATTTCAGTGGTGCATGTATCCATTTAACCAGCATAGATTGCAACTGTCTGCTCTTTATCAGATGGGCTTCCATGAGCAAAACAAGTCACCATTTGGTGGTCAAGTGCCTAGCTTAGCTAGAATGTTCCTTTCTCAAGGGATGACATAGTCAGTGCTTTGACACAAAACCATTTCAGCTTAGTAAGGACTGTCAGAGTTTATTCTTCACCAGCCAAGTCTTTAGGAAACCTGGGTCACTACCATGCCATGATGAGATGTTGGAGCTGGAGGCTGAGTAACTGTAGGTATTGACAAAAAATATAATTTTTGAATTATTATATGATTTAGACAATTCATTAACAGAGTTTAGTCTTCCATCCCCCCAAATAATTCAATGTAGTGAGGTTTTACTGCATGGAAAGAGCAATGTCTGTGATTTCTCTCTTCCAGGAAACTAACCCAAAGTTTAACAAAAGCAAATGTGGGGAGTTATACATTTAGCTCAAGCATGAGTGTCATTCAAACTAATTAAGGCAACTGGAAACTTTGGTTTTAACTTACAAATTTTCTATTACATTTGTCAGTAATTCTACCCAAAGAGCAATTAAAAGAACAAAGTGGCTTTATTTAAATTGGAAATGAAAACATTACCCGTTTTGGCAATAACAGACTCTGGTATCACTCCAGATCTCTTGAAAATGAACTCAGTTTCAATTCCATTCAGTTAATTGATCAATGTTTTCTCTGCTCTGGGCCTTGTGCTGGGTTCTGGGTACTGTGTGAGGTACAAAAATGAATATTACATGAACCCTGCCCTCAAGGGACTTACACTCTTTCAAGAGAGATAAGAGATATACACAAGTTCATTTAGTATGAGGAAAATAATGATGGTACAGGAAAAGTGCCATAAGTTCCATGAGAAATGTATAGAGTACTATGGGAGTTTGGAGAGGATGAAGAGAATGTGCATTCAGAATCAATCAGAGAGGACTTTATGGAGGAAGATGAATTTGAGATGGAGCTTAATGGATAAGTAGGATTTTGATGGGCAGCTGGAGAGAAGGGATTTCAAATGGAGAGACAAATATGAGAAAAGGCTCAGAAAGAGGAAAATGCAGAGTAAATTTGGGGAATGACAAACTATCAGATTTCAACTAAGCCTGAGGAATGGAATGCAAGGGGAACAGAGGGACAGATAAAGTCAAATAGTGGGACTTTTTTCCCCAAACAAACACACAAACTAACCAAAGTCAAATCAAATCTAGCCTCAGACACTTATGAACTGTGTGACCTGGGGTAAGTCACTTAACCTTTCTCAGCCTCAGTTTCCTCTGTAAAACGAGGGAGTTGGGGTCCATCCCATCTAATACGTCTAATCCCAGTTCTAATACATGACCTAAGAGCTTATGACTAAAAGTTCATGTAACTCTACTTTTGTAACCTGTATGTAAGGGGACAAATAGATTTCAATCTCTTTCCCTGGTTCCCTTTCGTAAACAAGCATGAGAGGACAGTGATTTCTCTCCAAATAGTCCATCTTTCTAAAACTCTAACCCAACCAATTTATTTTGGGCATAGCTTCCATCACTTTGACATCCTGTAGAAAGAGACAAGCTGCATGTCCTCACCCTCTAAAGGGAAACATAATCAAAAGCCCTAAAACAAAGGCTCCTGGTCCTATGAACTCATTAAATTGATCAACCCACCAAGTAGAATTTGCCAAAGTACAGGAAAGCTATACAGCTAAAGTTAAGAGAGTAAGTCTCAATACAGTCCACTGTATGGAACCCAAGGTGTTACTGCCATTTACTGCTGTCCTTATTTACATGAGTATATTGTTATTCTGAATGTATTTCTCTCACTCTGCATCATTTCAGAAAATTCTTCCCGTACTTCTTTGTAATCTTCACAATTATCATTCTTACAGAGCAATATTAGCTTTTTATGTTCATATACCACGATTTTTCTAGTAATTTCCTAATCACTAGCACATACATAGTCTACTTTCAAATTTTTGCTATTATAAATCATACTCCTTTGAAAATTTTTGTATGGATAGGTCTTTTCTTTCTTTTGTTAAGATTCTTGGTTATAAACTCATTTGTGGGAACCCTGAGTCAACAGATATATATGTATATAATTTTGCTACATTTATAATTTCATATTACTTCCTATGAAGAGGACAGAGTAATAATTTCCAGGTACTTCTATAGCAGTGAGTTAGACTGCCTACTTTCTTGGAATATTTTCATAGTCTTTATCAGGAAACAATTTGTTTCTCATCCTTAAGATGAAGCCTTCATGTTTCTGTGTGGCTCCATATTTCCCCTGTGGCTATTGCATCTGACTCAAATTCTGTTCTTTGTTCACCCCTGGATTGCTCTAAGGTCCAACATCTGCATATGTTTGAAACATATTAGTACATCAGTAGGCCAAACTGGTAATTAGCTAAAATGGCAGCTAAGAATTAATCATGCCAATAAATAATAGAAAGATGTTAATCCAAGTAAGATTAACCCCGTTGAAACCCCTGTAAGTCCAGAATTACTTGAGCTTGGATCTGGTGTAAAGGTTATCATCATGGAGACGCTGGGCTGACTCAAAGGGACAGACCAGGGTGAAGGGCCATTTGCTCTGTTATTTTTTCACGTTTTAATGAAAAACTAACACAATGGCCTGAGTGAAGATAAATAGCAAATTGTTGAAACAACAGTTCTTGAGGGGCCAATTTCTCTTGCTGTGTAATTCTGGAACCTCACCCCAGTTACATTGGGTTAGAAAATGACCCCAAATGCCAAATGCCAGAGATACGTTGTGAAATAAAAATAAATAGATTAAAATGTAAAGCTTGCCAAAATATTTTTAGATTCCTTAGTCCTAAGTGACATTGGACACACTTAGTACTCTGTACATTGACACGACCATGGGTAAATTGTTGGTGAGACCGGAGGAAAACAGGCACACTAATGTGCTATTCCTAGATTTGAGAATTGGCCTAACTATTCTGGAAAATAATTTGGAGCTGTATTGATGTGTCATTAACTTATACATACAATTTTACCCATAAAATGTCATGACATGCCATATTTTTCAAGGAGATCAAAGCCAAAGAGAAAGGTCTCCTAATAGACAAGAATATTTATAACAACCCTGGGAAATGGTTGAACTAATTTATTGCTTATGCAGTGGGTTCCTCCTAACACCCCAGGATCCCTATTTTACAGATGAAGAAACAAATATGCAGAGAAGTAAAGTAATTTGTTCAAGTCTATCCAGCCAGAAAGTGACCAAGTCATCACAGGAGCCAAAGTCTCCAGATTCCCAATATTCATCCCATGGCACCAAACTGTTTCCCTCTATTACCATATCTACTGTGTGCCACTAATTTGCTTTCAGGTGTAAGGAAGCTGATTATGGCAAAGCTGTGTCCTTCACAATCAAATGAATTAATGCTTATAGGAATTTAGATTTAGAAGTGATTAACTTTTTTTGGCTGAGGTTGGAGCTTTACTTTTTGTTTTAATTTCTAAAGTTTAATTGATGTCTTTTATTTTTGGATTATTGCATAGTGGTGAGAGAGTTTACCTCCAAATCACAAAGACCTGGATTTTAATCCTGCCGCTGCCTCACACTGGCTGTGTGATGCTGGGCAAAGTCCTTTAACTTTCAGTGTGCCGCACAACTTTCTAAGATTCTAAGTTCTAGAGGCAGTTAAGTGGCCCAGCAGATGGAGTGCTGGACTTGAGGTCAAGAAAACCTGAGTTCAAATCCAGGCTCTGACACTTACTTGCTCAATGACCTTGGGCAAGTCACTTAACTTCTATCTGCCTCAGTTTCCTCAACTATAAAATGTGGATAATAATAACACCTCCGTTGCAGGATTTTTGTGAGAATCAAATGAGAGAATTGTAAAGAGATTACATGTATAATGTATAGTGCCTGAAACGTAGTAAGCACTCAAGACATGCTTCTTTCCTTCTCCTTTCTTTGCTCTACATCGGTTCATACAGGTCTTCTCATATTTATCAGCATTCCTCATTGTTTTTTATGGTGCAGCAGTATTACATTGCATTCAAGTGCTGTGCATGTTCACCCATTTCTCACTTGATGGGCATAGAAGGTAAGCTCTTTGAAGGCAGAGACTGTCTTGCTGCTTATATTCCTCAGTGCTCAGCACAGTGGCTGCCACATAGTAAACAATGAATCCTTTATAAGTAAAAAAAGATGCTATTTCATTTTTTAATTAATCTATGAATCAGGGAAGTTCAATGATACTAAAAAAAAAGTCCAGGTGTTGTAGAAGAAGGGGCAGAGACTCTTTTAGTTGCATTTAGTTGGTTTCTCATCTCTGATGTCACTTGTAGGGAGGTACGCATTAATTTGATTGCATGAGAATTAGAAAATTCTAGAATGAACGCACTGGAAGATTTTTAGACAGAGAAAGGTTGTCAGTCACTAAGAGGGGGCATGTGTCCGGAGCAAAAAGGACCATGGAATCACAGAATTTGAGAGTTGAAAGGGACTTTAGCAAACAGAATGTTCAGCCCATATCTGAAAGGAATCTCTGCTACACCATGCCCTACAAACGGTCATCTAGCTTTTTGGTTGGAGATATTCAGCAAAGGGAAACCTACTCACTACTTCTGAGACAAGCCAGTCGAGCAATCAATCATTCAGTCAATGAGCATTTATTATGTAAACTAAATCAATTCTCTCAAAAATGACAAGTGCTTTAAAAAAACCGTTCTTTAGGAACGCTAGAGAAAACCCCCTGAGACCCTCTGAACACATATGATCAAGAGGAAAACCAGCTTGTGTCTAATCCTTGCAACTGACACCAATTCACATTCTGGTCACCTCTACGAAAACTGGTGTAGAACTTCAAAAACACTTTGCTGTTTTTGATACCTGCTTTAAAAAATTTTGTGATGATGAAGTTCTGAAAATAATTGTTGTTGAATATTATAATTAAAAATATTTAATATTGATTTTTATTTAATTTTTAAATTCTTTTTTAAGGCAGACAATCATGCAATTTGGTGGTTAAATAAATACATACTGGGGGGAAGTGGTCAACAACTTTGGTGAGATAGACCCCAGCAGGGCAGGATTGGAAATAGGGAGTAGCCTCCCCACAACGAGGCACAGATGACTGAGTGGGAAGGTCTGAAGAACCTGTAGACTTTTAATACAAATCCAAAAAAATGAACCAAACCTTACTCTCAAGGCTTTTATATTCCAATGGGGGATACAAGTGTGTATATACCTATACCTATATCCACATGTGAATATACAGAAAAAAAGAATAAATGCAAACATATATACATATATATATATATATATATATATATATATATTTATACACACACACACACACACACACACAAGATACTTCAAGGTGGTTTGGGAGAGAAGGCCCTTGCAGTTGTGAGCATCAGGGAAAGTTTCATGCAGAAGATGGTGCCTGAGCAGCCATTTTGAAGGTAGATAGGAACTCTACAAGATGGAGGTAAGGAGGGAGTACATTCTAGGTATGAGGGACAGCCAGTGTCAAGCCCATTTATTTGGGACAGCTGTAATTATTAGAAAATTCTTAGTTAAATCAAACTTCAATTTTCCTCTTTTCAACTATCACCCATTGCTTCTGGTTCTGTTTGAAGCTGAACAGAACATGTCTAGTCTCTCTTCCGTATGACAACCTTTCAAATATTTGGATCTGGCTCTCATCCTGCCTTCTCCCTTTTCCATTCTGATTTCTTTTCTCTAGGCTAACATCCCCATTTCCATTAACGCCCTAACAGGTTTTCTGGGCTAAAAGAGTTGTATTAAATTGTGGCTTCTTTTTATCATTTGCTAACATATAAATAGATAAATAAGAATAACCTGAAAGGGAACTATAATGTTGGGAGGTTGGAAACAGTGTCAGCAGGATTTGAAGAACCACTGGCATGGATGCTTGAGAAAAGACAGTGGTTTTTATGGACTTTCCAGAAAGTTTGCACTTTTTTCAATCAACAGAAGGTGGACAAACCCTGAATGTTTCTCATCAATTACATTTTGGAAAGAGCTCAGCATCTGTGGGTATTACAGAGAAACAGCCCCCTTTGTGACAAACCCATGTTTGATGGCTCATTTTGCTTTATTTTCCCCGCTATATAGTCTGTGCCAAACTCAGAACAGTCTTTCCTAAGTCCCTTGGAAAGGATCATTAGGGAACTAGACTACGAAGGCCATGAAGATTAATTAAAGAAATGGCACCATTGAAATAGCAGCCCCCATGCTGTGGACCCAGTACAGTTATGAAGAGTTGTTATTAAAACCTGAAACTTATTTTAAACAGATTAAGTGGCAAGACCCTAGTGTGTGTGTGTTTGTGTGAGTGTGTGTATGTGTGTGTGTGTGCGATTTAGTGTGATTTAAGCCTCTGATCCTTAGATAATTTGTTTTAGTTATGGGTTTGCCAAGTAGACAGTTTTCCTCACCCTACAATTCTATCCTGGGGCACACATGCATATAGCCCCATTTGCCAAGAGCAAAAGGTATCTATATGCTAAGGCTGGTTTCCACTGATTGGAAGGTCCACAGGAAAACATGAATTAAAAACCCAGTTCCAAATTGCCCCATATACAACTGATCTGGGGCACTATTGTGGCATGCTCATCTTGTCACCCAGATGCCTGGCATCCTCATTTTATACCCTGGATGCTTCTGATCCTCTGCTGTGGTACTTAGTTCAGGCTAGACCTCCCCAAGAACACTTTCTGAGGCAGCCTCCTATGCTACATTTCAACATCTCTGATTGTTGGATGGTTTTTTCCTAACCTTACTTCTAAATCCACTTCTTGGCAACCTCCACCCATTTATCCTACTTTGGGCCTTTTGGAACCAAGCAGGGCAAACAATTTCTCCCTAACATAACAGCCTTTCAAATACTTGAAGGCTTATCATGTTTCCTCAAAGTTTTCTCTCTTCCAGGGTCAACATCTCTGTTTCCTTATAGTCATCTTCCTGTGGCATAATTTCAAATTCCCCTCGCTGGTCTGAGTACCCTCTTTGGAATGTATTCCGGTTTGTCAATATTTTTCCTAAAACGTAACTCCCCGATGTGCTTACTGGTCCAGATGTGACCAGGGCAGAGTCTGGCAGGATCTCTGCGTCTTGGACCCTGACTATGACTTTCTTAAGGCAGCCTAAGGTTGTATTAGATTTTTTTGGTTGCTGTGTTGCACTGTTGATTCATATGAACACTGCAGGTCCCTAATGCCCCCAAGTCATTTCCATTCCATCATTCTCCCACCCCACAATGATTTGAGAGTCTCCCTCTAAAAATATCTCGATCCATTTGTGTTCCACATCACCTTTATTTTATTTTTTGACTTTATTGATTATATTTCAATAGAATTGCTTTCCTTTGTAAATCTACATATTTTATTTTATGAATTTAAAAATATTAGTCCTCATGAGAAGGAGTCCGTAGGCTTTACTGTTAAGAGAGTCCACAACACAAAGAAGGTTAAGAGCCCCATCCTACAGGAAGCCAATCTCAATTCCCCTCAAGTGCCCTGGCCCTGAAAACAACCATACATGTGTGTGTGTGCACACGGGTCACCCTTATTTTCAAGGATATCCCTTTCGCCCCTACCCAGGGAGTGATATTTTGTGACAAAGAATTTAAAAAAAGAGATAACAAGCAAAAATAACAATGTTGGTAGAGGATTTCAGTATAAAGAATATTTTACCCCCATATCTATATGGAAGGGAGAGAGGCTCAATTTCTTTTTTTTCCACAGGGCCAATATTGTTGTTCAGATTTTATTGTTCTTTTCATTTACATTGTTTTAGTCATTGAGCCTATTAGCCTCTCCCACACCATTACGCTCCAGGCATGGGGAAGTGTTATGGAGAGATGTGGAATCAAGATGGTGGAGTAAAGGGAGCAACTCAGCCTAACTCTCCAAACATTCCCTTCCAAACAACTTTAAAATGATGCATTACATCAAATTCTCGAGTGGCAGAGCCAACGGAAGGTCAGGGTAAGATATTTTTCCAACCCAAGACAACTTAGGAGGTCAAAAGTAAAGGACTGTGACACTTGAGTTGGGGATGGATGGCCCAGAGCTCTTGTGGAAGCATGGGTAGTGTTGGGCTTTGAAGTAGCTGTGACAGCAGAAGCAGCCGCTTCTGAAACCCTCAGGCCAGAGATAGTAATGGGGTCAGACAACTGGTCAAAAGGAGATTATGGGGGACCCTTTGCTGGTTGGCACTGAGTTCAGAGCCTAATATTGATTGGTGATTCCATTGACAGTACACAGTTCTGGGTTGCAGTTCCAGGGCAGAGAGGAGCCATTATGGTCAGTCACAAAGGAGCAGGAGCCCTGGTCATAGCACTTTCAAAGCAGAGAGGGGCACTATCACCTAAGGCCACAGAAAAGCAAAAGCCTGGTGACAGCCCTGGTCCCAAGAGGAGTGCTAGCATGCTGCTAAATGGGTTGAGGGATCCTTCTTAGATAAAGACCAGAGTACAGGCCAGGAGAACAGTGACCACACTTCTCCCTGTATCGCGCCACCCTGGAAGCACTGAAAACTTACAGAACCCCCCCACCCCAGGACTAGCTATAAAAACATGAGTAAAAACCCTGAAATTTGAGACAATTCCCTGCCACCCCCACCCCAGGAACAGAACCTAATGTTAACACAAAGTTAAAAGTCAAGAAATAGGCTGGAAAAAAAATGAGCAAAAAACAACAAAAAAGGGACCTCACCATAAAAAGCAACTATAGTGACAGAGAAGATCAAGACTCAAACTTAGAAGAAGACAACACTGTGAACACAACTACAAGCAAAACCTTGAAGAAAAATGCAAATTGGACACAAGACCAACAAGAATTCTTGGAATGATGTAAGAAAATTATGAAAAGACAATTAACGGCTTGGTTAAACAAAAAAATACTGAAGAAAATCACAACTTAAAAAACAGAATTAGTCAAGTTGTAAAAGAGGCACAGAAATTCACTGAAGAAAATAACTCCTTAAAAATTAGAATTGGCAAATGGAAATTAATGGCTCCATGAGACACCAAGAAATAATAAAACAAAGACAAAATGAAAAAATAGAAGATAATGTGAGATATTTCATCAGAAAAACAACTGACCTGGAAATAGATTGAGGAGAGATAATTTAAGAATTATTGAACTACCTGAAAGCCATGACCAAAAAAGAGCCTAGATATAATATTTCAATAAATTATAAAGGAAAACTGCCCTAATATCTTAGAAGCAGAAGATTAGATAGAAATGGAAAGAATCTACCAACCCTAAAATTTAGGGCTCCTGAAAATATCTAAAAGTTAAAACTCCCAGGAATATTATATGCAAATTCCAGAGCTCCCAGGTCAAGAAAAAATTATTGCCAACCATCAGAAGTAAACCAATCAAATATCATGGAGTCATAGTCAGGATCCCGTAAGATTTAGCAGTTTCCATGTTAAAGGAGTAGAAGGTGTAGAATATGATATTCTGGGAGGCAAAGGAGGTAGGATTACAACCAAGGATAATCTATAATCCTTTAGGGAGAAAATGGATATTTAACGAAATAGAGGACTTTCAAGTATACCCAATGAAAAGACCAGAGCTGAATAGAAAATTTGATATTCAAATAGAAGATTCAAGAGAAGCATAAAAAGGTGAACATGAAAGAGAAATCATATGGGACCTAATAAGTTTAAAATGTTTACATTCTTATGTGAGAAGATGATAAATGTAGCTCCTAAGAACTTCATCATTATTAGGGCAGTTAGAAAGAGTCTACATACACTGAGGGCATTGAAGAGAGTCAATTATATTGTGATGTTCTTCAAAAAAATAGATGGATGAGAAAGTGGTACACACTGGGAGATGAGGGAAAGGAGGGGTAGAATGACTAAAGTTATCCTACATAAAAGAGGTGCACAAGGAAGAGCTTTCGCAGTGGAGGGAAAGATGAGGGAGAAGGCAACACCTGAACCTCACTCTCACCAGATTGGTCCAGAGAGGGAAGAACATGTAACACACACTCAGTTGGGTACAGAAATCTATCTTATCTATCAGGGAAGTATGAGGGGAAGGGGATAAGAGAAACAAGAATGGGGGCGGGAATAAAAGAGAAGATGAATTAAGAGAGATAATGGTCAGAAGCAAAAATTCCTTTTGAGGAGGTGCAGTATAAAAGGGAGAGAGAAGGCTAAACAAAAAAATAGGATGGAGGGAAATACAGTGCTAGTAATCATAACTATGAATACAAATGGGATGAACTGACTCATAAAATAGAAACAGATAGCAAAATAGATTAGAAATCAGAATCAGGGGCAGCTAGGTGGTGCAGTGAGTAGAGCCACCAGCCCTGGAGTCAGGAGGACCTGAGTTCAAATATGGCCTCAGACACTTGACACAGTTACTAGCCATGTGACCTTGGGCAAGTCACTTAACCCCAATTGCCCTGCCTTCCCCCCTGCAAAAAAAAAATAAGAAATCAGAATCAATCAATATGTTGTTTAAAAGAAACATGAAAAAAGACATACACAGTTAGAATAAGGGGCTCAGTTATGCTTCTATATGTTTCATAAAGCCTTTTGCAACCATTCAAGTCCACTATGTTTCCACTCCTTATAAAACTTATTCTGAATCACTGGTTTTATACACTTAATTATATTGCTCTTAATAAGTCTGACCTTGCTATACTTTCATGAATGTGTCTTCAACAAAAATGTAGCATTTTAGAGCAGGGACTGTGCTGCAGACTTATTTTCTGCCTCACACAGGGACTAGCAATAGGAGAGAAAATAACTAGCATTTCTATAGTATTTTAAGGCTCACAGAGGACTTTACACATGTCACCTAATTCAATTGATAGGAAGGTGCTATTGTCATCCTTATTTTACAGATGGAGGGACTGAGGCTGAAAGACTCTTGCTCGGGGAGGGACACAGCTAGTAAGTGTTTGAGTCAAAATTTAAACTCAGTTCTTCCTGATTCCAAGCCCAGTATTTATCACATACTTATTGAATTAATGGAATCATAGGTTTACAGGTGGGCGGTACCTTAGAAATCATTAAATCCAACTCTCTTGTTTTACCTGTAAGGAAATAGACAAAGTGAAGGAAAGTGTCTTACCCAGGATTACATGGCTAGTATGATTCGGAAGTGGGATTCGAACCCAGCTCATCCGAATCCAAGGATGCCCTAGTCACAGTGCCAAAGTCTTTCCAAGATTAACAAGGTAGCCAAAATTAGTAAACAGAATTGATCTCTCTCCCTCTATAGCTTCTTCACAACTGATATAGGATCAGGTCTTCCCACTGTAGGGT
This sequence comes from Trichosurus vulpecula, assembly GCF_011100635.1. Classification (NCBI taxonomy): domain Eukaryota; kingdom Metazoa; phylum Chordata; class Mammalia; order Diprotodontia; family Phalangeridae; genus Trichosurus; species Trichosurus vulpecula. The sequence goes on along the minus strand of NC_050580.1, from coordinate 47,216,276 downwards.
CCTCTGGTTTGTATTAGCTTAACCATCTTTGCACATGTGTATGTATTGACATGAAGCTTCCTTTGAGGCTTCTAGGCATCTCACCTCACAAATTCATTCCCTCTTTGATTCAACTGAAGTCTTTGATATCGTATTGAAAGTCTTTCCATCTGGAAGATTTGGGGTTCATCATACCTAACTGTGGCAAGAAATGGGCCCTAGGAAGGCAGTGATTTTATTTCAAAATAAGGTCAAACCCTGCCCCCCAATCCCTCTGACTTTGGCCAGTTTCACTGTACCCCCTCATCTGTGCCTACTTTACACCAATAAAGTCCTGTACTCCCCAGATGCACAGGATTCCACATGGGAATAAGAGAGCAGGAACCAGGGGGTAGGAGGGGCTGGAGGCATGGAATATTGTAGAAAAGCCCCACCAGGCAGATTTGAAGGGGAGAATGTTGCCATGAAAGTAGATATCATTGAGTCATGATCAACCTTTGTCTTATTTGTCTTAATTCTTAGAGACAGCAGCTTACACTTGACAGCTTTAAATATTTTGGCTCAAGGCTGTGGGGGAAAAAACCAAACCATATGTTGGACAGCTCTTGGTTTTTGTTCAATAGACATCCATTCTTATGCACAGCCAGTAGGAACTGGGAACAAGTGTCCATTATGTGAAGCAGACTCCTTTTGTTTCACTGGAATACTTTGTTTACTTGTTCCACATTCTATCTTTGGATAGTGGTGTATGCAACATATTACTCATCTGACACAGTAAATATTTTCTTGAACTGGTCAAATATGCCACTTTCCTCCAATACAGGTAAAAATACAGATAATCAAGATTCCTGAAATGGAATTGAATTCCACCTGGATGCAGATGGTGGTTCAATGGATGTAGCAGTGGGCCCAGAGTTAAGAAGATCTGAGTCCAAATCCATCCTTTGACACTCACTAACTGTGTGCTCCCAAGCAAGTCACTCAACTTCTGTTAATAATAATAATAAATAATAATAGCACCTACTGTGCATGGTTGTTGTAGTGATCAAATGAGAAAATACTTGCAAAGGACTTAGCACAGTGCCTGGCACATAGTAGGGGCTTTATAAATACTTATTCTCTCTTATCCCTTAGTATATCATTGGAACCTGGGCAAGTACGGTGAAGTGAGCGGTATTGGAGTCAGCAAGAAATGCATTCAAATTTCTCATGACTAATTTCATGGCCATGGACAAATCAGTAAATCCTTCTTAGCCTTAGTTTCTCCACCCATAAAATTAAATACAACAACCCTGTAAGGTAGGTACTACAGGTATTACTATAGGGTTATTTTGAGGCTTGAATAAGACCATGCATGTAAAGTATGATATAAATGTTATGATTATTCATGTCAGAGTACAAAATTATAGCGCTTAGCCTTAATGTAATTCTCTACACTTTTCACATCACTTCCAAATACGGTATGCCTTCCAAGATAGTCCAAGAGAGATAGTCAGGTCTGACAATTATCTCCATTTGATAGGTAAAAAAGATAGATCAACATAGATAGATAAAGAAATAAAAAGATAGAGAAAGAAAAATATGAAAGGGATAGATAGATTAGATAGATAGATAAGTTATTAGGCCCATGTGCACTGTGCTAAGCACTGCAGATACAAATTAAAAGTATGTTTAGCCAGTCCCAACTAGGAGCATAGGTTCTAATGGAGGAAGGCTGCATATAAAAGACTTGAAGGAGATATGGGATGGTTGCAGTCCCATGGCTAGAGTGCTGTAGAGGCCAGGAACCGGCAAAAGGCCAGGGATTCTCCAGGGGTTGGAGCCCAAATTGCCAGTGAGGAGGGAGTAGAGATAAAGGCATAAGCAGAACAAGGTAAAGCCAGAACTGGCCAACCAAAGCCCATGTATTTATTTTTTAAAAGTTCAATTTAATCCCTCATATTTTTTTAAAGTTTAATTTAATCCCTCAAACATTCAACAAGCACTTACTATGTGCCAGCCACTGATGATTAGGAAAAAAAGATGAAGACAAGACTTGCTCTCAGGGAGATGACAGTCTACTGGGTACATATACACTGATATTGGCAGTTTTTGTTGTTCACACAACCATCATTTCCTGATAATACTACTGCCCATAGAACTGTCCCTCACACTAAAAACAAATAGTTTAGCAAAATAGAAACCTTGTGACCATGTCTAACAATGTATGCAACATTCTTGACCCATAGTGCTCTATCACTCTCCTTAAATGAAGGAAATTGGGTTTTTCTTCTCTTTTCTGGAGCCAAGGTTGGCCATTGCCTCTCACAGTGAGATTTTTTGCCATTTACATTTGTGGAAATTGAAGGTCAGGGAGGTTAGATGATATCCCCAGGATCAGACAGCCAGTGAACAGAAGAGCTGATAAAAGAATCCAGGTCTAGATTTTCCATTTGGATTTCAACTGGACCTGGGATTCAAATGGAATAGGGATTCCATTGGCGTAGGTGGTTTCCTGATGAGGAAACTCTCTCAACAGAGGCAAATCAGTGCCCTATTCTTCTATTTAGAGGGCTTCCTGTGGTGAGGGTAAAGGGTCACATAGCCACTATGTATCAGAGGGAGAACTGGAACCCAGACCTTCTTGAAACCTAGCCTAGCTACTCTGCTATGTTGCCTCTTGCCTTGCATATAGTTGTTGATTCTTCATTTTCAAAGAAGACCGATGATATCACAATGTTGGGGTGAAATAGTGAATGATGGGTCATATTTTGATTTGGGTGTGAATTAGATTTAAGTGAGGCAGAGTTGCACAAAGTCATCAGCCTCACTCAGAGTCATTGAAGACCAGCATCAGGACAAGAATCATGACAACTGGCAATGGCTCAGAACGCAATGGATGACCTTGACCTCCTGGATGCCTCATCAAGCTCTGAGCGCTGCACAGTGCCTGCTTCAGCTGCTTTCCCAGCTGTTGGAACAAATTATTCCCATCCCACCATTCTACTGGGAGAAGTCTTCACATGCTTGGGGTAGACATCCCCTCAATGGGTTTGAGGTCTGGGGGTCTCCCTCAACATGGTTTAGCTTGTCTGATGGTTTATGGAGTGTGGCCATTGTGCATGCTACAGCTTCTTGGAGTCACAGGTGAGAGTTGGGTGAAAAGTAGACACCTAAGGTGGATGAGCAGCACTGAAAAGGCCCAAGTCATGCCCAATTCAAGACATCGATGCCCAAGTCAAGATATCACTCATCATTCACTATTTTATCCCAGCATTGCGATGGCATTGGTCTTCTTTGAAAATGAAGAATCAACAGTGACAACTATGTGCAAGGTATGAAGATACCAGAGCTTCTAGTCCTCTCTGAATATCCCTCGAGAATTAGACAACCTGGATTTTTAACTTTGGTTCCATGACCCGGATACCCCAAACTTCCCCTTGCATGTATCAGGAGCTTAATGAATGTCTGTTTAGTAGAATTCTGACCTCAAGTCAGTTCTTTCTAATGTACCATGGTACATCACAAGTCCATCACAAGTGCTACTCATCTAGGCACAGGTGATACAAAAAATGGTGAAAAAATCCCAAGAAAAAGTCTCTGCTCTGAATACACATACATTTTACTGATATTTACTATACACATATATAATATATATGTGTATATATATATATATATATGTAGAGAGAGAGAGAGAGAGAGAGAGACAGTAGATGGAAGGTAATCTGAAAGTTAACTTACCACTTTCAGAAATGATAACACCCTAAATGAGGCAGCATTACCCAATGGAATCATTTGACCTTTGGAGTTAGAAGAGCTAGGTTCAAATCTTGCCCTTGTCATTTACCACCTGCACAACCTTGGGTAGGTTGCTTTGTCCCTGTGGGCTTCAGTTTTTTAATGAGGAGATTGAACTAGATGGCATCTGAGTTCCCTTCCTACTCTAGAGCTGTCAGCCCACAATCTCTCATAATGCAATTCTTCCAGTAATGTATGAACTCAACAGCCATGGAATAGAAGGTGGCATGGTGAGAGTATCAGTACTCCAATTAAGGTTAACAGATGGTATTAAAATAACATGAGTGTTAGTACACCGTGCCTCCATTTCCTTGGCTTTCCATCAAATGTTAAGGAGAGCCTGCTGCCATTTATATAGCCCCAAACCAAAGTGATTTGAGTACACAGTGAGATGGAAATGCTTGAGAGCCATAACGCCTTTGCACATCTGTGAGAATGAGAAACAGCTGACCTTCATTTTTTAGGAGGTTTGTATTATGTTGGTGATTTATTTGAGGAATTCCTTGAGGTGGTTGGGGGAGCAAAACCTCAGAAAGGTCTTGAAGCTGTTGACCAGATCATATAACAGTTTGCAATATATTTAGCAAATGTTTAATGCAAACCACAGGGAAAAATATAAATATATGTGCCTATGTGTATGGACAGAAGGCAGAAAAATACTTTCACTGCCAGGGATATTATTGGAAACGTAGGGCCAGAGAGCTGGTCATTGAGCATGAAAGTGGGGGTGAAGGAGATTCCCTAGGCTCTGTCTGTTCTCAAACTAAATCAACTTTGAAACTCTTATTTTGAGGTTTTGTAAAATACCTCATCATATTTATGGCAGAAATGACCATGAAAATTTGGCTTTTGCGCCACATTCATAAATAACTAACTCCCTTTAGACCTTTACCTACATGCATCTCCTAGGGAAAAGGTCCTTTGGAAGGATTAGGTGCCAAAATCTTTAGTCAACATTAGGCATTGTTAATGACTGGTTGGTTGGTTGTTGTCCTTCATTCTCAAAAAAGGACCAAAATGACATCACTATGCAAGAGCCAAGTTTCAGTGTGTGCGACTGTGGCCAATCAGATCAATACGAGCTCAGAATGCTCTATCACAGGTGAGGCACAAATAGTCAGTGAACATTTGGGGTCAATTCTTTAAATTTGCACATCCTGCATTTCCTTTGAGTTGTTTCAATTCTGGTTTGCTCACAGAGCACAGCACCTTCTTTGATGTCAGTATGCCATGCTGAGCGGTCCTGTGCTAGTCACACAATCAAATCCGAAGTTCTTGAGCTTCTTCTGAGCACCATGTGACTGCTTGCACTGTGTGAGTTCTCTATAAAATAGGCTTTTTGACTGGCGTATGTTTTACATTCAAACAATGTGGCCAGCCCATCGGAGTTGCACTCTCTGAAGCAGACAGAGTTTGAATGCTTGGCTGTTTGGTTCCAGTAAGGACCTCAGTGTCTGGTACCTTATCCTGCCAGGTGATCTTCAGAATCTTCCTAAGACAATTCAAATGGAAGCAATTCAGTTTCCCAGCATGGCGCAGTTAATGACTAATTAGAGCAGGAGACCAGAGAGTCAGTTCCTTCCCTTACTTCTCTACAATGACTTCTTGTCTCTTTGGTTATCTGAAGATTTGAAAAATAATCAGCACTAGACATAGTCTTAATAAAATACTAACTTAGAGGAGGAAGGAAACGAGCAGTTATTAAATGTCTACTCTGTGCTGGGCACTATGCTAAGTGCTTTTACAAATACTATCTCATTTGATCCTCATAACAACCCTGGGAGGTAGGTGCTTTAATTATTCCCATTTTACAGTGTAGGAAACTGAGGCAACAGAGGTGAAGTGATTTACCTAGGGTCACACAACCAGTAGATATCTGAGGCTTGGTTTGAACTTATGACTTCTTGACCCTAGGCTCAGTACTCTGTGTACTCTGTTTGTCTAGCTGCTCTTAATGCGCATGTTTGTATATAACTAAATGTATTTTTATATAAGTAGGTATAGCATATATACACATATATTAACATTTATTATATAAATATTATATATTTTTAGTTTTATACATTTCAGGAGAATGTAAATCTTCCAGTAGAAAGCAACTTCTTTGAGGTCAGGGTCCTAGTGCCTGGTGTATATAGTAGGTGCTTAATAAACATTTATGAGATGAATGAATGAATGCCTTGCAGTTCTCAAAACATTTCCACACACATTATCTCCTTTGATCCCCCAAATAATCCTTTGAGGCAAACAGACAACATTGGTTCCATTTTACAGATGAGGAAGTTGAGAAAGAAGAAGTAAGGCAAGGTCATAGCAACTCCTTAGCTGTTTTTCATGAAAACTCCTGACAGTGAATTTTAAAACTTATTGGAGATGGTACTGCCTGGTTCCCTACTGCTTCCACCATTTGTGATTTTATTTGTGCGAGTACTCCTTCTCCTAATGTAGGTCAGAACCCTGGACAACTCAATAGATGGCATCTAGTAAGGAGGACCAAGCATTCCTCACCTTGTGGTGAACGTGACATTGAGGCTAGTTCTCAGACGACTGACATAAAGTGTATTGCAAAACCCGTGTCCAGAGCTTTCCCAGCTTGGCAGGGTCTGTCTGAGTTTGTGCTGCACCCAAATAGCCTTTGAAAACCCATGGTTGCCTCCATACTGTGATGGGGCATCAGAATAGAACTAAACACACAACTATCAGAGGGCAATTACTGTTTTTCAGAAAAAATAACAAGAAATAATTTGATTAAAATAATGATAGCTAACATCTGCACCATGATTTTCATATTTTATTTTCTTTGATCTTTGAAGAAACCCTGTTATTGTCATCCCATTTTACAGATCAGGAAACTGAGACACGACACTGCTAAATGACTTGCCCAGGATCACGTGATAGGGTTTGAGGTAGATTCAAACTCAGGATTGAAATGGATAGGTACTACAATGGATAGAGTACAGGATTTGGAGTCAAGAAGATATGAGCTCAAATTTTCTCTCAGATGCTTAGTAGATGTGTGATCCTGGACCGATCACTTAACCGCATCCTCAATTTCTTCATCTGTAAAATGAGAATAATAACAATAGCTACTTTATTCATATTGATGTGAGATCACATGAGATAACATAAGTAAACTACTTTGCACACCTTAAATCACAATAAAAATGCTAGTTATTATCACTACCACCACCACCACCATCACCCCCCCCACCACCATCATCACCATCACCACCACCGCCACCATCACCCCCACCACCACCCCCACCCCCACCACCACCCCCACCATCACCATCACCACCACCACCACTACCACCACCCACCACCACCACCACCATCATCACCATCACCATCCCCACCACCACCACCATCCCCACCACCACCACCACCACTACCACCATCATCACCATCACCACCACCACCACCACCACCACCACTACCACCATCATCACCATCCCCACCACCACCACCACCACCACTATCACCATCCCCACCACCACCACCACCACCACCATCCCCACCACCATCACCACCACCACCACCACCATCACCACCACCACCATCACCACCACCACCACCACCACCACCACCATCCCCACCACCACCACCACCACCACCACCACCACCACCATCATCACCATCACCACCACCACCACTACCACCACCAACCACCACCACCACCATTATCACTACTACCACCACCACTATCACCATCACCACCGCCACCACCATCACCATCATCATCATCATCATCATCATCATCATCATCATCTGGTCTTTGGGATTCCAAGTCCTGACCTCTTTCTGTTATGCCAAGAACCTCAAACAACAGCAAAAAGTGGTGTAATGAGGTCCTTTCCTCAGTAATAATAAGTCTGCTAAGCTCACCCTAGATATCTGAATTATTTTTTGATTCTCGTAGTTATATAGAATTCTAGGTTGAAGCTGGGACCAGAATTTGAAATACCAAACTCAATGGAAGTCATTTTGATGTGGAAAAGGGCTCACCCTTGGGCAAATGGGAGGGCCTGGTTGCAGGAGCAAGGGCTTTCAAAGGTTCATTAAAAACTCCTCCTAAGGGATTGCTTAGGCAGTCCAGAGCTCTCTAGCCACAATGTGATGAGTTAAGAGTAAATGAATCATAACCACTCAGGGAACATTTCTCTGGAACTGTTTGTGGCTTTAGCAATCATGGCAGGAAAGGGCTCAGGCTGAATGCTCTTGGGGTTTTGCCCATTCAGAAACATTTTGTAAAACAGATCAAGAGAGAAGCTTAGTCCATAATGTGGGAATTACATTCAGGCCTCCCAGGCTCCAAATCCACAAAATATACATAATAGGGGGGCAGAGAGTGCCTCTGTCTTTAATGGATGCTTTTCAGCGCAACTTTGCTGCTTCCAGTAGCAATTCTCCCAAGGATGACTGAACCATGCACTATGCACGGTTATGGCTCTGACACAGGTAGAGTTGCTATTGACTGGAGGAAGCTCTGGGATACAAGACTCCAGAGATGCTTGTGTATGGATGTGAGATTATGTGAGATGAGCAGGAGATCGGAAGGAAACAGCAGATGCATGGGGAAAGAGGAAGCAGCGTAGACTTGAAAGAAGGATACAGGAGTCTTGTGGCACAATGATTAATGAGTGGAGGGTATAGACTTATAAAACCTGTAAGAAGCATAGGATCATAGATTTAGAGCTGGAAGGGATGGTAAAGATATTCAAGCACAGCCCCTTCATTTTGCAGACGAGGAAAGTGAGGACTATCGAGGCTAAATAATTTGCCTAAGGTCACACAGGTCATAAGGAGCAGAGCTGGAGTTTGAACCTAGGTTCTGCAACACTAAAGCTGGTGTTCTTTCCCCTGCACCATGTTTTGTTAGAAGATGGTAGTTGGCCAAAAATATCCTACTCGGCAAAGCTAAGAACGATTCTGAATGAAAAAATGGACATTTGATCAACTGCCAGACTTTCAGGACTGTGTTTAAAAAAACCCTGAACTCAGTAGAAGATTTGACATGCGAAGAGCCAAGAGAACTACAAGGGACTAAATAAGGATAGAATATTTACCTTTTATCTAGGGAAAATTTAAAACCTTTGTCTAAGATTGTTACTGGTAATTAGGTAGCTCATAAGAAAGATTGGGGCAGACCTGAGTATGATATGACTTCAAAAAGTAAAACCGTTCAAGAACAGCTAAAGGAGTAACTATCTTATACAAATGAGATGCAAAAGGAAGAACTGATACAGAGGAATTAGATGGGGGAGGGGAGCAGTTAGTTTTGGAAACCTGCTTTCGTCAGGAATTAGTTTAAGAGATGAAAATGCATAGACATCTGGAAGAGTATGAAAGTCTTCTAAATTTAGGAAAAAAAACAAAACTAAAAGAAGGTAGTTGTCATGTGAAGAGAGGAAAGAAGACCAGAGTGAAGAGAAGCATGATAGCCATAGGTATAAGAGGATGAGATAAGCCAGGAAAGGTATTTCAAGGCCCACAGAGTACACAGGAGAATACCAGGAAGCATGGTCTGGTCATGGCATGATCACCCCAGAGTTACAAAGCAGTAGGACCATAAAAATAAATCGAAGTGGTCTTAGAGAACATTTATCCTGATGGCTTCATTTTACCAATTAGGAAGCTGAGGCACAGAGAGGTTAAATTACTTGACCAAGGTCACAGAGGTAATAAGTGGCAGGGAATGGATTCAAAGCCAGGCCATAGGATTTAAAGCCCAGAGTTATGTCCACTGTATTGTCCTGAAGCATCAGCCTTCCCTAGCTTGTTCCACTGAAGCTGAGACAGATAAATGGAATCCCAAACTTCACCACTGGTGCCGTGAATCTATGCCCTATGGGAGCTGGTAACCATTTAGCACACAGACACAGAGAATGTTCCATAGCTCAATTACTATTTACTTTCCCAGTCCACATTAAAGGGCTTTTGCTTTTAAGATTCATGTATCTATTTACATAGTTTGGCAAACAGTTGTATTGTTGGGGACTCAAGCTGAAGTTTTGAATAGCTAATGAACCAAATAGCACAATGGACCTGGAAGCTAATGAGGGATCGAAGTTATAAGGGAGCCAACTACTACTTATAAATATGAAAGAAAAATCTCTGGACATCTACTTGGCAAGTGGAGATGAATAAGGAATACACTACAGTGTTAACCTCAGAATCCTCTTTCCATGGATTTCAATAAGGAAGGCATATGAGTGTGTTTGTGTTTGTGTGTGTGTGTGTGTGTGTGACTCTGGACAAGTAATTTGACTTTTTACAGCTTGATTTCCTCATCTTGGAAGGGAGGGGAAGAAAAAAAAAACTGGAATATAACAAAAACAATTTTAAAATGTAAAAGCTCTTCTCAGCTCTTGGGACATTACACACACACACACACACACACACACACACACACACACACACATACAACTAAGCAGTGGGCCAGATTTGACCTGGTGGCCATAGTTTGCTGACTATGGACTAGATAATCTCAGAGATCTTTCCCTGCCCTGACTCCTATGGTGCTATGAGAAGTTGCAGCTGATGCTCCTGTGGACAGAATCTCAACTCCAGGAAGTTTTTAAGGTTCTCTCTTCATCTTTCTATTTTTGTGGTCCTTAAATCTACCCCTACCCTTACAGACTCAGGTCATGCTCCAAGGGGAGTTCACAAGAGCCCCTCTGTATCATTTCAGGGCAAAGTTTGGCAGTGGAACTGTATCTGAGAAAAGTAAATGCAAAACTTGGCAGTCCATCATGGTGACAGGATCTTCCATTGTTGGCCAATGGCAAAGGGCAGAAGAGTTCATTTATCTCTCTCCCCAACCCCTTTTTGGTAATATAAAATCCCTTTCTCCTCCCGATATACTTCCTCATTCTGGGCTCAAAACATAACCAAAAGCCAACTGAATAAAGAAAAACAAGATTCTCACCACAGAAAGTCACTGTGGAATTAGTTGAATGCAAGCACCAAACTAGTCTCAGTGATGTTTTATATTCATTAGCCATGAGAACTGGACAGCCAGGAGGAAGGGGTAATGATATGAGTAGCACGTCTAACTGAGGAAGCAAATGTTGGAGGATGGAAAACATCTGGCTTGCATTTGGGTTTGGAAGGGATATTAACTCCATTACCCAGATTTGGAGCTGTCTCTTTCTCCTTCTGATTTATCAGTGGGGGCCACAGTGGCAAAAAGTGTTTCAGGATGATAAAATTAGCAAGAACTGAAGCAGTCTTGTATGGGGCAGCCTGAAGAATGCTAATAAATAAAAACATGCCTGAGGGAAAGTCATGTGGCTCCTTAACCAAGGCACCAGTGGAATTACTTTGGGAATTGATCTGAAGTGGCAAATGTGGCTTGATCCTATTAAACACTATGGAAGAGAATGGAGTTAATGTTCAGATTCGTTTACTGTGGAGCCTAAGTGAAGAAAGGGCAAAAAAGTCATTGTCCTATTTTCTACTCCAGCAAAGATGGTTCCAACAAAGATGCCATGGAATTTCCAAAAGCCAGTGGCACTGGATTACCTACTCAGGTCATCCTCTTGTGTCTCATAGAAGTAATGTGATGTAGTAGAAAGAGTATAGATCTTGAAATCAGGAGAATGTTGGGTTCAAATTTTGCCTCTGACTGGTGGCACCATGGATAGAGCTCTGGGCCTGGAGTCAGGAAGACTTGAGTTCCAATGTGGCCTCTGACACTTACTGGTTGTGTGACTCTGGGCAAGTCACTTAACTTCTGTTTGCTACAGTTTTCTCAAATGTAGCATGTGGATAATAATGGCATCTACCTCTCAAGGTTGTTGTAAGGATTGAATGAGATAATAATTGTAAAAGGGCTTAGCACAGCACATAGTAGGGTGCTATATAAATGCTTATTCCTTTATTCTCCCAAATGGCGATGGATAATGTGTTTAACATTTCCGTTCCTCAGTTTTCTCATATGTAAAAAGGCCATAATAATACCTCCAGTGCCTACTTTGGGAATCAGATGAGACTATGTTTATGAAAACTTTGTAAACCTTAAATTTGTATAGAAATTTCTTAATTGTGATTACAGCGTGAGGTAGTGTAGACAGCCAGCCTCACAGTCTATGACTTTGATCAAGCAATTTAACCTCTCTGTGCCTAAGTTTCTTTGTGGCTTTGAACCTTACCTCTGACATACGCTGGCTGTATAACCATGGGCAATTCATTTAACCTTAGAAGCCCCCAGATGGTTCTCAAAGACTAAATTGCTGAGCAGATGCCAATTTATGTTGATAAAAAGAATTTTCTCCCTTGGAGTTCCATACATCTATGGAATCACAGATCCAATCCAAAAATTATCTAAGCACAGAGATAACATTGGGTTCTCAAAGTTTATGTATATATTTTGACTGGCTCCAATTAAGCTTGAAGTCCAATAAAACTCTCAGGTTCTTTTCATATGCCTAGCTACAATCCCTAATTCTATACTTCATTGATTTCTTGACTCTCAATATAGAAGTTTACATTTACCCTTATTACATTTCATATTTCTAGATACAGATCTTCATCCTAGCGAACTGAGATCTTTCAGGATCCAGATCGTGCCCGTCATCATTTCTCCTAGCTCCTATCATTCACAAACAGGTTCTGCCTTTTCAACCTCGCCCTGGACTCTTGGTGCCAACTCCTGGCTTGTCTAACCCTGCGCTGTCTTATGACCATTTTTACCTTGGTTCCTGCCTGTTCTACCTGTCTCCAATCTCCTATTAGTGAATAAGTCTATTAAGGGGATGTTTGCCAAATTTCATTCCTGGAAAGAAGAGCCAAACTGTTTTAATGCTGCTTGAACATGAGGATGCTATCTTGCCAACAACTGCTGGAAAACCATCTGTCAAATATATCACTTCCATTATAATATATATATATTTATTATAATACTATTATATTATATATATTATGTAACATTATAATAGTATAATTAAAAAGATGGCTATGGGACCAGAAAAAGGAGATGTGCCTAAAAACCTATAGGTAAAATCACCGCATCTGCCCATCTTTGACAGAAGCCAATAACGATGTGCAGAGGATGGATGAATCCTAGCCAGGAGCAAGCCATCCAAAACTGTGATTTGGAAATTGCTTAGAGATGAGATGCAGATGCTCTATCGAATAGGTAAATTAACTGGGTTTGGCAATTCATGAGATATTTGTCACATTCAATCAGCTGCTGCTGTATTCCCAACATTCAAATATTCTATTTGGCAAATGGAGGATACCTGATCAGGCATTTCCAGCCCCATGCTGAGTCTGCTTGGCTTTTCATGAAGAGTTCACTCTGGTGACTTGTCATATTTGCCCTACCATCTATGAGCATGGCATCAACTGTGCCAAGATGTGGGCAAAGTGAAAGCACAACTTTTGAAAGATGGATAAGATGTTGCCGTGGCCTCCAACCAATCAACTAACCAACAATCTTTTAATAAGCCCCTACTATGTGTCAGAAACTGTGATGAGCCCTTGGAATACAAAGGCAAAAGCAAAACAATCCCTACCCTTAAGGAGTGTACATTCTAATGGGACAAATAACATTCACATGTAGAGCTATATTAAGGCAGCTAGACAGCACCGTGGATAGAGTGCAAGGCCTGAAGTCAGGAAGACTCATCTTCCTGAGTCCAAATCTGGCCTCAGACACTTACTAGCTGTGTGACTCTGGACAAATCACTTAACCCTGTTTGCCTCAGTTTCCTCTTCTGTAAAATGAGCTGGAGAAGGAAATGGCAAACCACTGCAATATCTTTGCCAAGAAAACCCCAAAAGACAAAAACAAGGGGGTCAAGGGCAGCTAGGTGTCAAGAGGACCTGAGTTCAAATGAGACACTTACTGACTGTGTGGCCCTGGGCAAGTCACTTAACCCTGATTGCCTCTCCCCCAAAGCCTCACAAAGACAACCATGACAACAACAATAACGATGCATAGGAACAGTGCAAAAGCCCATGGATGGGAAATGGAGTACTGGGTGTGAAGATGAACATGGAGAAGACCAGTAGGGCTGGATCGTAGAATGGACAGAGGGGAGCTGTAAAAGAAGTACCACAATGTCCTGGCAAAATAGTCCAACCAGAGATCATTGACTCGGGTGTTCCCACAGCAGAAAAGCAGGTGTGAACAAAGGAACGATGTGAACAGGCACATGTGTAGCGGGGTATACAGATGGAGAGCTGGAGGAGTCCTGAGGCTGTCTGTTCCAACCCCCTCGCTTCACACCTGTGGAAAGTGAGCCCCACGGAGGTTAAGGGACATGTCCAAGGTCTTACTGGTGGTAAGTAGCAGATGTTTAGAAATTTTAAGATGCTAAGGCACACATGTGGCCAAGGCACACACATGGAGAGGTTTCACACTCCTCCAGCACAAATGGGCTACTGGAGTCTTCAAGCAATGTCATCATACTGTTCCTGCTGACATTGACCTCCTAGGCTTTGCTGGACGGGCCTGCTCCCCTGCTGGCTTCAGAGTCTTTGCATTCACTGCTCCAGTGGAGCTGCTGGACACTGTTCTTTTGGACATGTGGCTGTTTGATTGTTGTCTCTACTGCCTCTTGCCATTATGAGTTAAGGCCTGGCTTTTTTTTAAGAAAAGAAGAAAAACTTATATTTGTCCCAAGAAAAGCAGAAAGCCCTACCCTCTCCTCCCCTCAGTTACTTGGCCATTGAGATGTCTCACCTCCGAAGCAGGAGCTTCTCACCCCCAAATGCCAAACTCTGTAGAGCCAAGGCTAGCTTTCTCTGGCTAGTTAATGCTAGTTATCTGGGACTCTTCTTCCTAGAGAGAAAGCCTACTTTACATTGAGTACCCTGTAAATGCAATGACTTTCAGCTAACTTATAAACTAGATCAGGGCGATTTATGTGGCACTCCTATAAGCACAGAAATTTACATAAACGCTTTGGTAAATGAAGCTGAGCTACTGCAGAGCTCTCACTAAAATGGCAAATCGAAATATATTATTGTCTATTGTTTCAATAAAAACCTAAAGTTGAACAACCCCGAACTAGATAATAGATACTTTCCTAGCAATTGCCAAACAGCTCTGGAGTTCAGAATTTCCTACCTTTTCAAGGCCTAGGCCTCCTTGGCCCCATGTAGATGAGTAGGAAGAGAAAAGGTCCAGTGCAAGCCACGTCCCAGGGCCAAGGTCTGGAAGTAGCTTTGCTGCATGCATCCTTCCAGATATCTCTATTTTTTGCTTTTTTCTCTCATCCTTCTTGTCTCTTCACTCTTATTTTCTTGATGATTCTGCATTTTTAAACTTTGACTCATGCTGGTTTTGGTTGTCATAGCTATCTCTGGGTAATAACAGAGAGCTCCCTTACCCTTCTGGTTAGTGAAGGAACCAATCATCTTGTACCCTCAGGAGCTCTTGCATCTTTAGTTCTTTGGGGAATATATTTTTCACAAAACATCTCAGAGGATTTTTCACTTGTTCCTGAGAATGTAGCAATTTTGGAAAGGGGAAGGTGAAATCTGATTGCCATAAGTAAATATGGTGTTACTACACCTTTTGTTTATCCTAAATCTAGCTCTTTACAGAGCTATGAAGTTGCTCCCCAGTCCTAGTATGTTGGAATTTGTTTGTACTTTATCTACATCATTCTTAATTTCTAAACTGAAGAGTTTCAGTTTTATCTTTCCTCCCATTTTCCAGATCCCTTTAAAGTGTTCTTTTCTCCAATTAGAATGTCAGTTCTTTGAGGGTAGGGACTTTCTTTTCCTTTATACAATGCTTAGCATATAGCAAGTGCTTTATAAACTCTCTCTCTGTGTGTCTCTGTCTCTGCCTCTCTCTGTCTCTTTGTCTCTCTCTGTCTCTCTCTCTGTCTCTTTCTCTCTCTGGATCTCTCTCACTCCCTATCCCTTTCTCTCTCTCTCTCTCTCTCACTCTCTCTCTCCCCCCGATCTATCCCCCTCTATTTATCTGTATCTTTCTTTCCTTTTCTTTCTTTCTTTTTCTTTCTTTCTTCCTTCCTTCCTTCCTTCCTTCCTTCCTTCCTTCCTTCTTTCCTTCTTTCCTTCCTTCCTTCCTTCTTTCCTTTCTCTTTCTTCCTTCCTTCCTTTCTTTCCTTCCTTTCCTTCATTCCCTTCCTTCCTTCCTACCCCCTTCCTTCTCTTTCTTTTTCCCTTCCATCCTTCTTTCCTTTCTGTCTATCTATCTGTCTATCATCTATCCATATCTTATCTGTCTTAGAAACAATGGGCAGAAGTGATAGGGAGGTAAAAGAAAAGGTGGGGTGGGATGACTCAATAAGTAATGAATTCCCCATCGATGTAGCTCTTCAAGCAGAGACTGGATGACCATTTGTCCATAATAGCATAGAAGGGATTCTTGTTCAGATAGAGGTTTTTTACTCGATGACCTTGGAGGTCCTTTCCAACTCTAAGATTTTGTAATTCTATTCCTTGTCTGTTCTCATACAGAAGGATAACTATAATACAAATATACTTACTAAGATCCAGCGGGTGGAAAACTATGTGCCAAATAAATTCAGTAATCATCATTCTGGGAATAAATTGATAAAATGCTCCCAGCTGTTGCAATGTCTCCTCTCTCCTCAGCCCTTGCTCTCAAGAGACTTAATAATGAAGAAAGAGACTTACGATGGACAGACTCTGTCTATTAACTGAGTCTTTCCCTTTTGGAAAGGCATTCAATTGGAAAATAAAACACCACTATGTTCTCTCAGTCTGTAAGTCTCTGCATGTTCTTAATAGGTTTTGTCACCCTAAAGAAAAACCCAAATGTCCTGTCCCTCCTCTCTTTTGCCACATACCACCCAAATTGACACATTCTCTGGCAATGTAGATTTTATTTTTTTAGTTGTAGGGTTCATAGGGTAGCTTTTATCTTTTTTCCCTTTATATCTCTCCCTGTTCTCTACCCCCCTGGAATTAGGGTACACCACCACCAGGCAGACAAAAGTTTCTTAAATCACATGATCTAAATTTTAAAAAAGGTGTGAACTGTAGGAGATCTAGATAGTAACAAATGCTGAAGTTCTTGTCATGGGAGCATAGATTTGGAGCAGGAAGTGATCTTAGAGACCATATAGTGAATCCATTTATTTTACAGATGAGGAAACTGAAGTGCAGGGAAGTAAAATCCATGCTTTTACAAGCAGTAAATTGTAAAACCAGCATTTGAACCTAGAGCCTTGGACTCATAATCCAGTATTATATCCAGGTATCATACTAATAATACCATCTCTATACTATACACACACATAAATACATTCACATACACACATATGTATATGTTTATATATGCACATATGTACATATAAAAATATAATTCTTAAAAGGGCTAAACAATGGATATAAAATTAGGCAAATATAGAACAAGATTAAACACAATAAGTATAATTCAATATTTTTTAGTAATTTTGAATCATTTTTATTCACATAAGGCTTGTTTTTTCAAACTTTAGTACATTTTCCTGGTCTTCTGATTCTATGCTTTGTAACTCATCATGGTTTTGAGTTGGCTTCCTGGGTTTCAGGCTCTCTTGAAATCAAAACATCATTGAGCTTCCCTCCCCCCTTTTTTTCTTTTCATCTCCCCCTCAGGTGGTCTATTCACCCTGTTTTGACTTTGAGAGTTAATCGAGAGCTGCCCTATTTTGAAATTTCGTCCAGAAAGGTCCCTAACATTCCCCTCCATCCTCTGCTCTTTTGCCCTCTTCCATAGGGAAAAGGACAATGGGAGAGTGAGTCTTGTAACTGTGTGTTGGGCTCTTCTATTGTATGCCATGGGAGCTGTAGCCCATGAGACTGGTTCAAAGTCACACAGATAGTAAGCAGCAGAGGAGATTCAAACTCAGGCCATTTGACTTCACGTTTGACACCCTACTCTGCCACGATGGAAAGGATACTGCCAGAGGTATAAGGATGTGGGGGTGCAGTGGGAAGAGACTGGGTTTTAATCTACTCCTGTACCTTCTACAGTCTCTTTCTTCCTTTAAAACGCAGGTCCGGCACCCTCTTCTACAGGAAGCCTTTCCTGATTGCCCCCCAACTGCTATTGTCCTTCCTCCTAAACTAACTTGTATTTACTACTTTGCATATATTTGTATTTATTAACTTTACATTTATGCTGTATATAATTTCCATGTACTTGTTGGCTTCCCCCATTAGATGGAAGTTCTCATAAGCAGTGATTGTTTCCTTCTTTGTATTTGTACCTCTAGTGCCTTGCACAGTCCCTAGCACATAGTGGATATGAAATAAATATTTGATTGGTTGAGGGCAAGTTGCTTTTTATCACTCTGGGTGTCATTTTCTTTCATATTAAAATAGGGGTAACAATATCTCTCCTATTTGAAGGCAAGGTTGGACCTTCTTGTTAGGTCTTCCACGTTGGTTTCTAGATTTTTTTCCTTCACAATTTACTCTGATTTTGTTAGTCGTAATCTGCTATTTTCCTCCCACCCACCAAAAAGTGAAGCATCTTTCCCTGACCCTCTCTATGTGTCTAATCCACAATCCCTTTTGCAAACTTCCTTTGAAAGAAATCAAAACTCATTACTACAACAGAAGCTTTCATAGGGCAAATCTAAATAACTTTAAGACAAAAAAAATCTGCTGTTGAACAGATTGTAATGAATTTTATTGTACTGTTAGTTAGGGTCACTATTAGTTAGGGTCCATGTGGTCACTTTTGTCAGGGATAGGGATACTAAAATGTGATTCCAGATTTTTATAAAATATTTCCTTGTGATGTGGCTGTGAAAGAGAGTCATGCCACAAATTAGGCTATACTTTGAGACCAGAGAAGGAAGCAATTAGGAGAAATCACCAATGGACATGGAATTCTTATTTTCAAAGATTAACTGTAAGAAATAGCCTATTATCTAAGACACTTAATCAATCTTAACATACATATACTCCCACAAACACACCCAACCATACACGTACCCAGAGACATGCAGCCACACATGGATGCATTCATCCATTTGTATACACACAATTCATACACATAGTTCATATTTGTCTGCAATGAACTTACATAAGAGGGTGGGGTAGGTGACAGGGTAGATGCTGGTGAGATCATGGAGACATGCAGGGTCTGCAGAGTATTTGGCAGCTGCAGTAGTGACAACACTGGAATCTGTCTCCTCCTAAAGAAGGGCATTTCATGGGGTCTTTTATCCCTAAAAGGGTCAATAGGTACTGGGATTCAATCATTCACAACTCCCATTCCCATTCTGTTTGACATTTCTATGGTCGTTTTTTGTCTTTGATATAATGTCCTGATCCCCAGTTGGATGGGAGTCAGAACCAGATTCAGTCTTGATGTTTTTCTTTTCCTTTTCTGAATATGATGCATAACAACCTTGTGTATAGTCTTCACCTCATTCTCTATTTCTTGGTAACTTAGTAATCTTCTAAAGAATTAACAATGCATTCACACTCAACCCTTAGATTTTTCCTCTACTCAATAGAATGAAATCCCTCCACTAAAAATCCTCTTTTGATATGTTATGGTGATGGGAAGGTGACTCTGGGATTCCAGAGGCGATGCTAATACAGTACAAATTCTGGTCGGTCCTGCCGAGCTTTTGGAATAATTACCCTGTGACATACTGAAAATTCTTGCCCAAGGACCAGTCTGCCTAAGTCGGGTCAGACTCTTCATAAGAACACTGATAAATAGGTGATAACTTTTTGATCACAGAAGCTTGTGAAGAATAGCTACTAAGGATTTGAAAATCCACTACAATGGAGAATGGCCATACCTCTAAATCACCAATATTTTGAATATTGCAGAAGTAAATAAGATTTTAACTTATAATTCACCTGATTGTACTATATATAATAGCAAATGGTTACCTATCCATTATAGATTCATTACAACTCACATTTCTGCAGTGTAAGGCTTAATAGGGTTCTCATAATTACCATGTGAGGTTACAGAGGGACTGCACAAGTTATTATTTCCATTTCGAGGGATGTTAGTTTATTTTAAATTAAGGTAGTTCTACCCTATTAATATCAGAAAAGATATACCCTTAATCCAATCAAGCTGGCTTGTTGGGGGCCTATTTTTTCAGGAAAGTAGCCAAGCAGATGGAAAAATTGATTAATTGTGTCCCTCATTCCAAAGAGAAGCTAAATTAATATTAGATGATCATGGCAATATTGTCAATGTTGGCTGATGTGAGGCTTCTAACAGAATGCCATGATCAGAACTGCATAATAGGAAGATAACTTTGGTAGCAAAGCTATGGACAGACTGAAAAGGAGAGTGACTGGAGACAGCAAGACAATTAGGAAGCATCACCTTGTCCATGAAGCCTTTGCTGATTTCCCCCAGGTGCTGGCGCCTTCCCTCTCAAACTATGTTGGTGTGTGTGTGTGTGTGTGTGTGTGTGTGTGTGTGTGTGTGTGTATACGTGAATGTATTTATTTACTTTATGAAGTTTATATTTTTATATATTCCTCTTGTCTCCCCTTGTAAGTAGAGATTCTTTCACTCTTTGTACTTGTAGCACCAGCACCTAGGACAGTGCTTACCAAATTTTCTTCCCTCAGATGTATATCCAGTGCCATATTATTTCATCCTTGATTCTCTAGTGCTAGGGTTCTTTATGTCATGGACCCCTTTGGCAGCATAGTGAAGCCTATAAACCCCTTTTCAGAATAATATTTTGAAATGCATAATATAACATACATGGGATTATAAAGGAAGCCAATTATTTGAAATGCAGTTGTCAAAATATTTAAAACAAGTTCATGAACTTGAGGTTAAGACCCGTGGCTTGAAGCACCATATAATTTTTCTCTAATTGCTTATGTTTAGCTTATCTCTCCAACTTGACTGGAAGCTTCTTGTAAACAGCCAACAGCCTTCTATTTCTGTTTTTGTCCTGTATGTCCCTTAGCACATATCCTGCCACACACTTAATATATGTTCCTTGAAAGGAAACAGTCAGTAAATGGCAAGATCCAGTATTCTGAGCCCAGAAGGGAAACAAAAATTCTATAGGTGCAAGCTGAAGAAGGTAACACCCTACCGGTCAATAACCAGTGTGACCTTTCCTAGGTGAATAGAGCAGATTTTAAATGCTGAGGTCCCAGAATTATGTAATTATGTATAGATGCCCCCCTTGTCCACCTCTCATTCTCTTTAATTCCTCCTAGCTCTAAGTGGTAGTATTTCAAGCTGGAAGTGAAATGCTTGATCTCCTGGAATAGCTCAAAATCTAATCTCACACAGCCTATTAGGCCAGGAAAAACACCATCGCCCTCATTTTTCAGGCTATGTGATGAAAATGCATGAGATGTTTGGGATTTATTAATCCATATTTGGCAGGCATATTTCATATTCCCTGATCTGGGGGATGTAAATCTAGTTGGAGGTCCTCAAGTATTATTTATTTGGCCAATCTGGGGATAGAGGATGGGGCTCAGATAAGGTGTTTTCCCTGTAACTGTCTTGGTAAAGTGAAGTTCACAGTATTCTGGTTGCCAGCCCTTTCTTTTCTCTCTCCCCCCAGGTGGTTAACTTCAGTCTGTCACTCAACAAGCATTTATTAAATACTCACTATATGCCAGGCATTGTGCATTTTTATAGTACAAAGAAAGGCAAAGATAAATGGATAAAGAGCAATGGGGGGGGGTGTAGAGTTTGGTTTCTATGACAATAAAAGATAGCAATAAAATTATTTTTAAAAATTCTATTTTAATTAGCATGCATTTATTTTCTCCCCTACTCCTGCTGAAAAAAAGAAAAAGAGTAAGAAATATGCATAGTTGATCAAAATAAATTCCTACTTTTGTTAAAAATATTGCTCATTTTTCATCTTGAATCCATCACCTCCACGTCGGAAAGAAGGTAGCACATTTCATCATGAGTGATAAAAACAATAACAAACCACAACATCTAGAATTTGTGTAGTGCTTCAAGGTTTACAAATCACCTCATTATAGCCTCACAACCGCCCTGGGAGATCAGTGCTTTTATTATCCCCATTTTACAGATGAGGAAACTAAGGCAGATGAATTTTGTATGATTTTCCCAGGGACATAGAGCTTAGTAAGTGTCTGAGGCAGTACTTGAAATAGGCTCTTGTTGACTCCAGGCCCAGAGCTTTATCTGCTGTGCCACTTAGCTGCCTCTGGAACCTTGCCTGGGCATTGGCTGATCAGCGCCCTTAAGTTTTTCAACGTTGTTATTCTATAAATTGTTCTCTTGGTTCTGCTCACTTCGCTGTGTGTCAGTTCATACAAGTCTTTCCAGGTTCCTTTGAAATCATCCCTTCGTCCTTTTTACAAGGTGCAATGATGTCCCGTTGTATTCATAAACAATTTGTTCAGCCATTCCCGAATTGATGAAGAACGCTTTAGTTTTCAATTTTTGAATATTTTTGTACTGCCTCTTGCTTTTGTACTGCCACCTCTGCCTTTCACCATCACCCAGGTGCTTATCTCCTTTTCAGTCTAACCTGGATCTGTGACTCAACCCTAGGGTAGGGGGAACAGAGCTGCCAGTTGGCATCTGCCTCTGATCCCTGCGCAATGGAGATGAGGGGTCTCTTTGTTCCCTGGTGCCCTGTTGTACTAAGGCTCTTCTTCAATTCCCAGGTGGGAAGGCTCCTGATGACTATTTCTGGCTAGACCCTATCTCCAGTATCTATAGACATCTCTGTCTCCTTATACTGACCTGGGCTGGAAAAAAAAATGACTCCCTGGGATTTTTTCTTAGATTTCCTGATCAAGATTCAGTCTGGCTCATTTTCTATATCTTTGTGGAGGGAGTTGTTGGGGAGATAGCTGGAATGTACTTCTACTGCTAACTCCATCATCTTGGTTGGTTCCTCAATCTAAAAAAAAATTTAAAACCAAAAAAAAATCAAAACCAAAAACAAACAATGTATAAACAGTCCCTGCCTTCAAGGCGCTCACATTCTAATGGGGATACAACATATAAATAACTGGGTACAACCAGTAAACAAAGTAGATGGGAAGCAATTTGAGAGGTTGTGACATTTACAGCTGGGGTGGGGGAACTGAGAAGGGGGATTCTAAAGTCAATCTTGAAGGAACCTGGGAAAGCCAACATTTAGAGATAAGGGGGGAAGGGCATTCCAGGTACAACGGATGGCCAGTATAAACTCCCAGAAAAGAGAGATGGGGGCAATGAGAGATGGAATGTCATTTTCAAAAATTCCAATAGGCCAGTATTCCCACACCCGTCAGATCACTTTATATACAGGCTTATCTGTGTACAGGTCACAGCCTTCATGGAATAAAGACTCCTTGAAGTCAGTAACTGCTTCAAATTTGTCTCCTTGTCTCAGAACCCAACATAATGAGCAATTAATAAGTATTTCAAAAATTTAATTGAATTAAAGAGTAGAGAAGGCCCTGCTTATGGAAATCCGTTCTTTTGGCTGTGGCTGCAGAAAAAGTCTGGGAAGCAGGCTTATTAGAGTTATTTATTTTGTTCTTCTAAGAGTTCCCACTCCAAAAATATGTTCATGCATTTTTCCAAATTAACTAAGCCAAAAAGAAACAGCCAAATCACTGAGCTATGTATCATAGAAACTGAATTCAATTCTTCCATTCCTGACCTGCCCTGGCCTTGATTTATGAGTTTAAATTGATGGTCAGTGGCCCCACAGTATTAGCAACTCAGCTTTGTGGCCCACGGAAATTAGGATTTAGGGGGCAGGAACACACTTTTAAATCCTATGGGAAAAAAAAAAAACTCTTCCATCCCAAAGCTCACCTTGAACTCTTTGAGGGTTTATTTACATTTGAACTCTAGAACTTTGTCCAAGGACTAAAAACCCAAGGTTTATTTTATCAAAATACAAATAGACAGAAACTTAAAGGAAAAGGTAATATTTGAGGTATTACATGACAAATTATGGATGTACCTTTGTGCCCACAGCATGGTATAGTGGAGTGGTGTCAAACTGAAATAGAAACAAAGCCATTAAATCATACCCAAGGATCCCTGTGGACTGTTTATTGACTTAGAAAACCACAT
Organism: Trichosurus vulpecula; assembly: GCF_011100635.1. NCBI lineage: Eukaryota > Metazoa > Chordata > Mammalia > Diprotodontia > Phalangeridae > Trichosurus > Trichosurus vulpecula. Next base: position 47,192,506 of record NC_050580.1, on the reverse strand, counting down.
ATCAGCATTATTTGTATTTTACTTTATTTTTGCTTATTTTGTTAAACATTCGCCAATTGCATATTAATCTGGCTCAGACCGCACTGTGGAATATTGGAATGCAGTGTGTTAGACACTTGTGGGATAGTACACTGGACATGGAATCAGGAAGACTTGGGTTCAAATTCAACCTCAGATTCTTGGTGCCTCTGGATTTTTTTTGGTTGTTGTTGTTTGTTTGTTTGTGAAGTGAGGGGTTTTGACATGATGGCCTCTAAGGTACATTCTAGATCAAAGATCCTAGGTTCCATTTTTTCAGGCATATCATTTTCGATTCTATAATCTTAGGGAAAGCTAACATGCTTGTAGGTTAACAGAAACAGAGGGTGGGCATGGCCACACTGTGGTCTGCCCTGGTCAGACCAACCCAGCCAGTCTGATATGCATCTTAGATTTGAGAAAGCAGGTTTAAGATGGTTCAGAGGAAATCTAGGGCTAAAATTCTATAGGCAAAATGAGCTCAGGAAAGATGGCTGATGCTCAAGAATGAATTTCTGAAGACTCAGAAGGAAATAATTCCAATGAGCAATAAAAACAGGATTTATCTGAAGAAACGGATGTGAGTGCTCCAGCAATTCACTAACCAACTGAGATTTCAAAAAAGAAATAAAGGCATAGAAGATGGATGCAAGGTCAGGTTATAGAGGATAAATATGAGAGTGTGGTACAGTCCTGACAAAGAGTGTCAGACAAACTGTGTGTGACACACATCTGTAATCGCTGCTATTAGGGAGGCTAAGGCTGGTGGATCTCTTGGGTGTCTGAGTTCTGAGCCACAGGGGGATCTACACTATGTATGGCATGAATATGGTGAGCCTCCTGGAATGTTGTGTGTGTGTGTGTATGTGTGTGTGTGTGTGTGTGTGTGTTGGGAGGCAGGGAGACTGGAGTCTAGGTTGCTTACAGAAGGCTAAAGTAGAAAATGAAGCAGGTCAAATTTTTGGAATGATAAGAGTGGGGCCCACCTGTGACCAGGTCCTGAATTTCCAGCTTGGGCAAGATAAGGAGACCTGAGAGAGAGAGAAAGAGAGAGAGAAAGAGAGAGAGACAGAGAGAGATAGAGAGAGACAGAGAGAGAGACAGAGAGAGAGACAGAGAGAGAGACAGAGAGACCGAGTCAGAGTCAGAGAGACAGAGACAGAGAGAGAGAGACAGAGACAGAGGAGAGAAAGAGAGGGAGAGAAAGAGAGAGAGGAGAGAGAGAGACAGAGAGATTGGGGAGATAGAAAGAGACAGAGACAGAGAGAAAGAGTCAGAGAGACAGAGAGAGTCAGAGAGAGAGAGAGAGAGAGAGAGAGAGAGAGAGAGAGAGAGAGAGAGAGACAGAAAGACAGAGAGTCAGAAAGAGACAGAAAGAGAATAAGAATATCAGGAATGCTAAAGACCAGAAGGTATTGTGGTTGGTGATGAAAGTGAAAGATGACAGAAAGGATCCTTTGGGGCTAATTTGTTTTGCTATATTGGGAGAAAAGGTGGGATAAGACTGTTGCTTAGAGTTGATGAATGGGACATTGATAACTAACAAAAGAAAAGGCAAAACTGCCCAATTCAGAGCACTGACCTCTGCTTAGGAAATGATCAAACAAAAATAACCTACAAAAAGCTTATACCCAAGATGAGTAAGAGCCCCTAGCTGCCCTTGGTGAATTCACATCCACTGGCCAGAAGAACGACATCATCAGGTGCACAAAGAATTGACCAAAGTGGTGGCTGAGCCACTGTCAGTGGTCAGGTGATAAAGCCCATGGGAATCAGGGCTGGTGTGACCAGACTGGAGAAGGGCAAAGATCCGGAGGTTTAGCTCAACAGAAATCAGCAGTGTGATTTGGCAGGAAAAAAAGACAAACAATCCAGTGCGATCCTGGCCACCTAAAGAGAGGCTGGACTTCCATGATGAGGGCACAGGGAGCATACTCTGCCCTTGTCAGACAACATTCAGAAGTACTGAAGACATTGATTAAGGCAGAAGACTAAGCCAAAGGAAAGTAACCAGGATGGTGGAAGACCTAGAGTCTAAATCATATGAAGGCTGATTTAAAGAATTGGGCATATAATCCCAAGGTTTTGCCAAACCAAACTTCTTTAAAGTATTTTTAAATTAATTCCATTTTTCCTCAGGACTAGAACTCTGTTTGAGACCTAATTTCACCCCTCACTAGCAGAGTTGCTGTGGCTGGTCTGATTACTTTCCTTTTCAGGGTCTGTATCCTTATCTGTGCAGTGGGGATAATTTTGTACTACCCCTCCTCAGGCCTACTGTGTGGAGAGCATTCTGTGAATTATGAGTTTTAGGAATGTGAGCTATTATTATCTTTATGATTTTCAAACTAAGAAAAATGGAATTAATTTAAAAATACTTTTAATAAGTTTGGTTTGGCAAAAACTTAGGATTTATAGTTCTGATACAACTCACAAGCTTCAAGTTGGAAGTTTTCTCCTCTGGTGGCTGACAAATCTCACAATGTTTAAATGGTATTAGAAGAACCCTTTTTATCTCAATTACTTCTGTCACCTTCATCTCTTGCTACTTGAGTGAAAAAAAAAAAAACCACACCAGGAAAGCAGGAGAGAAAACTTAGGATCCCATATTTAACAGCTTGACTTAAAAAAAAATAGTCCCACATTTAAGGAATATCACTCACTGGTAGACAAAGCTGTTAATGCAAAGAAATCCTGCTGTGGGGAAAGAGAAAAGAGATACTTGGAATCCTCCATTATAGTTAAGCCCATGCACTCAGAAACATCTCAATTAAAGTGACAGGCTCAATGCGGAGGTAACAGTTTCAATATGTGGCACTGAAGGGCAGACGGTTGGGGACCAGCCCAAATTAATCATAGGCTTTTAGTATGTCATCACGTTTCTATGGTCTGGCGTGGATGGGATTCCCAAATAGAGCCCAGAAGACAAAGGTCTTTTAGATTTTTCACCTCAGAACTTTAAAAATACAACTTAATCAGCCCTTACAAGCCACTTCTCCTAGAAAGGCGTCAGAACCCTGGATAAGTAAGGATCCACGAGGCTGAGAGCTGATAATTCCAGTGTTTTAAGGTAGAGAAAGGAGGGATGAAGCAGCTGAGGGAGACCTGACAATCACGGTGGTGCCCATTTGTATAAGGCTTTCTAAGGAACAAAGAGCTTTCCTCACAAGGATTAGTCCTGCAAGTTTGATGATCTACATTTCATGGATGAGGAAGCCGATGCTTAGGCAGGTTAATTGACTTGAACTCACAGCTAGGAAGTGGCAGAATCAGGATTTGAACCCAGGTCTCTCCCACTCCCATGTTCAATTAGGAATCTTTCCTCCAGGCATTCTTTTTCTGAAATTCTTTTCTTTTGTCAAGTTCATCACCATGCTCATGTTTGCAACGATGGCGTCACATCAGCTCCTCACTTCAGTCATCCTGCATATTGAATCAGTTGTCAAAATCTTTTTTTTTGGTTGATTTTGTTTTGACCTATATACCTCTTAATTTTTAAATTAATTGTTATTAATAATTCTATATAGTATATATACTATATTATATATAAAGTTAATATATAGTTATTAATTATTATTAATCTTTGCTCTCCACTCATGTAGCCATTACCCAGGTTCAGGTCCTCACCACCTCTCCTTGACTATTTCAATCGCCTCTTCTGTCCTTATTCATCTGATTGCTTCGAGTGTCTCCTTATTCCTATCCGACTTCCAAACAGCAAAGTGATTTTCTTAAAGTACCAGATCTGAGTTTTTAGCCTCTTGCCCTCTCCTCCACAATACCACCACTGATAAACCCTAGAGGCTTCTTATTACCTTTAGGATCAAATATAAATTCCTAAAGATAGCTAGGTGGTACAGCGGATGGAACGGTGGGCTTCAAATAAGGGTAGACCTGAGTTCAAATCCAGCCTCAGACACTTTGTAGTTGTTTGACCTTAGGCAAGTCACTTAACCTCTGTCTGCTTTACTTTTCTCAACTGCAATTGGGGATAATAATTGCACCTACCTCCCAGGGTTGTTGTAGGGATCAAATGAGACAATATTTATTAAGTCTTAGCACAGTATCTGGCGCAGAGTAGGTATTTAATAATTGCTTGTTTCCTTCCTTCTATTTGGCATTTAGAACTTTTCACAACTTGGTTTCATTCTTTCCAGTCTTTTTACACTTTGCTCCCCTCTAAGTAGCTTAATGGATAGAGCACTGGACCTGGAGTCAGAAAGACCTAAGTTTGAATCCAGCCTCAGACACTTGCTAGCTGTATGACCCTGGTCAAGTCACTTGACCCTGTTTGCCTCAGTTTCCTTATCTGTAAATTGAGCTGGAGAAAGAAATGGGAAACCACTCCAGTATCTTTGTCAAGAAAACTCCAAATGGGGTCATGAAGGGTCAGACACAAGTAAAATAAATGGATGACAGCAACAACATTTCCTCTAAACACTCCAAGATCCAGGGAAATTAGCCTTTTTAACAATGTCATTTATTTATTTATTCATTCATTCATTTGTTTATTTATTTGCTGTTTCTCACACCAGACACTCCATCTCTCATCTCTGGGTTTCTCCCTTGTTTTCCTTCAAGACTCAGCTTAAGCCTCTCCTTCTGCAGGGGGCTGTTCCTAGTCCATGTTCCCCCCCTCACTACCCCTCCCCAGATGCTAGCGCCTTCTCCCCTCCGAGATTGCCTTGTAACTTTCTTATACATATAAGAACATGTTGCCTCCCCTACTAGGATGTGAGCTTCTTGAGGGCAAAGTTTGTTTCATTTTTGTCTTTGTATCCCCAGCATCTAATAGGGCCCATCAGACAGTGTGCACTGAAATATGTGTTGATCCTTTGATTGACACACAACACTGACAAGCCAGTGAGCCTGGGGAATAGAGAGCAGAGCTTCCTTGAGGTGGTTACTTAACCTTGAGGGGGAAAAGTGTCTTTGATCTCTTTATGCAAATTATGTCTTTAGAATACAAGCTCAGTAGATTGGGCACGGATAAAGGAATCCTTGAGTTCAGCATCAGAGCCCAACTTTGCCAGCTTGCTGGGTGATGCTGGATGTGTTTAGTAACCTCTTTGACCCTTCAAGTCCGAAACAAAGTGAGTCAGCTCAGGGCATTTCAAGAATTTAGCAATCTGTCCTCTTATCTCTCTTCCAGACACCCCTGGAAATTTGTCAGAAGCTGTTGTTTCAGTGTGAGCCCCAGCAAGGGGCATATGAGACATGGTGTCTTTTGTTTGAAGTACAAAGTACTTAGCAGCACTTAGCAAATACTGTCAATTGAAAATGATAAATCAGGGATAACTGAAAATGATTAAGATAGTCTGTCAGTGATTCTCCCCATCAAGTGCTCTGCTCTTGGTTTTCTGATGGGGAGGTGTTAGAAATGTCTCTGTCTGCAGCTGCATGGAGAGCTGAGGAATGATTAGCTCTGAGGTTGTCAGAACTCTGCCCACTCCTTAGGGGAAAGCCGAAGAATGAGAAAGACATTGTCAGACTGGAAAAGGACAAAGAGGTAGGTAAAGGGCTTTGAGGCTGTGATGAGTGATAACTGGTTAAAAGAAACGGGGCTGTTTAGGCTTCAAAAAAAGAGGAGACTTGATGAAGTGGCGGGTGCAGGTGATACAGCGCAGACCTTGAGAAGAGTGTTCAAGTTTTTAAAGGACCATAGACTCAGAGCTTGAAGACTTCAGAGGCCATCTGATCTATCCCCCTCATTGTACATGAGGAGAATGAGGCTTAGCTAGGTAATATGACCTACCCAGTGTTCCCATGGGAAGGAAATGGCAAGTTGGGATTTGAACTCAAGTCCTTTTCCTCTAAATCCAGTATTCTTTTTGTTAGAAGAACTTGTAGCAGTGACTGGAAGTGTCAAGTCAATTTTGGCTGGATAAAAGGAAAACCTTCTGAAGAACTAGGGCGGGACAAAAGTGAAATGGCACACCATTATTGCCGTGGGTTCAACTTCACTAGAGATTTCCAAAAAAAGCCTGGATGGGGGATATTGTTAAGGATTTTGTAGAAGGGATTCTTGGGCCAATACGGGCTGAGCTGGGTAAATCGTGGCTCAATGGTCCTTTCCTGCTCAGAGATTCTGAAATTCTGTAAAGCCACAAAATTGTGCCAGACACCAGACTTTACAATAAAAGTCTCAACTGTCAGTACACACATTCCAGGTTTCCATTGGATCTCATGGGATCCAAGATCTGTGTCTCTTTGGTAGGGGGTCATCAGGGTTCACTATCATGGCAGTGCAACATTCTGTATGTATAGCAAACACATGTGCCTTGCAGAGCTGGGCTTTATCAAGAAGGGATTTCTGGGCTTGTTTATAGACATTACATCATAGGTAAAATAGTGCAGCATCTGAATGGTCAATTGGCATAGCATTTAGAGAAGTGAGGAGGGCCACAAAGTTCAGTGGGAGCCACCCAGGAGGCTCCCGGGTCCAAGAAAACTCAAGGAGTTTCTTGAAGTATGGCATACTGCTTCCCTCTCTGAACTCCAAATCCCATTATAACTATACTCATGGCTGTTCCCTGAATTTGACTTTGCAATTTCTGCCTCAGTACATTCACACAAGCCATTTACCATTCTTGGAATACACTCGACCTCAGGTCTCTGCTCATGTTCCACCTGCTTGGGCAAGCATTTTCTAATGCCTCCCTCATTTCTCAAATCATCTTGGCTTTACTTCTCTCCAGTAGAACATAAGCTTCTTAAAGGTAGAAACTTTTTCATTTTTGTCTTTGTGTATCTACAGCACCCTAACTAGTGCTTCATACATAAAAAGTGCTAAACAATTGTTCATTGGATTGAAGGGGTCTGAAGAGGAGGCTTCTTCCCTAAGGCTGGCAGCAAGATGGTCCTGGAAGGGAAGAAAAAGATTGTGTCAGGAGCATAGTAGGGTGTTTACTAAGTGCTTATTGATTGGTTCATTGATTACAGGACCACAGAATAAGGTGGAATAAGCGTCAGATCTGAAGAAGGGGAACCTCAGTTGGAATCCCAGCTCTTCTACTTACTGCTGCATGATGATGGCCGAGTCACTCTACTTGTCTCTGGGCTTCCATTTCTCCCCTTCTGTAAGATCAGGATGTTAGATTAGAAGACCAGTCCTTCCCAGTTCTCTATCTATGATCCTATTATATAGAGGAAGAGGGCACCTTAGGGATCATCTAATCTAACTGGATGTTTTTTGAGGTGAGGAAAGAGTAGCCTGGAGAATTTGTGACTTTCCCAATATCACACAAGTAGTAGGTGATAAAGCTGGAATTCTAACTAATGCTCCTGGCTCTTTTTACTGTTCTTCTAAAGCAGGGTTGTCCAAAATGTGGCCCGTGGGCCACATGCAGCCAGCCCACAGTGCGATTTATGTGGCTACCTACAAGCATAGAAGTTTATGTAGAAATTTAGTAAATGAAGCCAAACTACCACAGAGCTCTCACTAAAATGGCAAATCAAAATACATTGTCTATTGTTTCAATAAAAACCTAAGGTTGGACAGCCCTGCTCTAAAGGAAGGGAAGGGATAGGAAGATAAAGGAGGGGAAGAGAAGGGAGGGGAAGGAAGGGGAAGGAAAGGGAAGGGAAAAAAAGGGAAAGGAAAGGAAGGGAAGGGAAAGGCAGGGAAAGAAGGGGAAGGGTGGGGAAGGAAAGGGAAGGGAAAGGAAAGGAGAGAGGCAGGAGATGGGACAAAGGAGTCACCTGAAGACAATAGTTATAGTGACATTTAAAAAATTACATATCAGTCAATTTAAAAAATTACGTATCAATCAATTAATAAGCATATATTAAGTAGCTGCTGTGTGGAAAGTGCCATGATAGGTGTTTAGGATACAGAGCTAGAAATGAAACAATCACTTCTCTTAAGGAAGAAATTGTTATAAGGATCTACATTGTACATATACTATATGCACCCATTTTATGTGTGTATATAAATATATATATATATATATATATATATATATATATATATATATGTATACACTCAAATGAATGTTCCATGAGTAAAGATTATAAATACATGTGAGTGTTAAATAGCTAAAAAGTATATTTGTTATCTGATCTGATCCTTATAACAACCCTTTGAAGTATGGGCTATTATTATTTCTGATTTATAAAGAAGAAATGAGGTTCAGACAAGTTAAGGCCACACGAGTTAGTGCTGGAGGTAGGATTCCAACCTCAATCTTTCTGACTTCAGGCCTAGGACACCAGCCACTACGTCATATTGTCATTCATGAATTATCACCCTTTTTTTTTACAGATGAAGAAACTGAGGTTCAGAAAGATAACTTGCCCATAGTCATGTAGCCAAGTGCATACAGTAGGATTTGAACGCAAGTCTCTTCTGGTTCCTGACCCAACAACATTTTTTCCGCTGCCCTTTATCGCTTTTCTCGGATAGATAACACATCGCCTCCTCTCTATCTCACAAGGGCAATGAAGATGAATGAAATAATGCTAGCAAAAGGCCTCTGAGTTCCTCCGATGACAGATGAGGTGTACATCCCAAATGTTATTATTGAGTTTTGCACTGTTAATCCAGCCACAGGGAAGCTAGGGAAAATTTATTAGCCTTTCCCCAAATAACGCGGTGTGGAGTCAACCTGTACATACAATAGAACATGGGTGGTCTCCCCTGGTACTATAAGTATATCATACAAGATATATGGTATTAGCAGCTGCTGAACCTTGAAATGGCCAGGGCTGGTCTTAGCATTGCCTTAGGCCTTGAATTTCTCTATCAGTATTAGAAGCACTTAATGGGACACGAACAGTTATTTATGCGTGTGTGTGTGTGTGTGTGTGTGTGTGTGTGTAGCGATCAATTGACTTCTCTGCTATAAAAAAAGGGCGAGATAAACTGCCCCAAAGTTATAAAAAGCAAATGGTGTAAAGACATAAACATATGCCAAGCATATGAATAGAAAATTGAAAACATCAGTGCTTTCCAGTGACCCACATGCTCCCGACCTGTAATGTTTCCCTGTCTGACTTTCCTCAATTTTTTTCACTCTCCCCATCCAAGCAAACACATGTGCCCTGAAGAACTGGGCTTTATCAAGAAGGGCTTTCTGGGGTTGTTTATTGTCATTACATCATAAGTGTAATAAGGCTCCACTGGAATGATCAGTTGACATCGCCATTGGTGTGAGTGGGGAAGGCTGGCCTGCCCCTGGCAGGATTGTTAAGTAGCTAAGCTTGTCTTTGGCCTCTTGTTCCCTTATACCACTTTCTTGTCTCATTCCCTAGCCCTCTGCAACCCTGCATGAGACCCAGGGCCTTGTCTTGCTGCTGGCTGTCTGAGCGCTTCTTTCAACGGGGGTCCATCTGTACCAATACAAATGAGGAAGTGATCCTGTGTTGACCCCCCAGAGCCATCCGTCTCTTGGATGCTCTCTATGCCCCACCTCTCTATGCCCCACCTTCCTCTATCTGTGGGTCCAGGATTGCCTGCCTATTATCCTTCATTTTTCCTGTCACTACTATTTTGGGGGTCCTGGCTTCCAGGTATACAAAGAGGTGGCAATATGGTGTGCTGTCTAGCACTGGCCTTGAAATCAGAAGCCCCCAGCTTAAACCACGGTTCTGCCACTTAATATTTTCATGACAATTGACAAGCATTTATTAAGCACCTATTGTTTGTCAGGCACTATGATAGGCACTGGGGATACAAACACAAAATTGAAACTTTCTCATTTCAGAGCTTACATTCTAGCAGGGAAACTTGATGGGCACCTCTAAGTGTTCATTGTTGTCCAGTCTTTTCAGCCATGTCCATGTTCAGCCATGTTCAGCCACTCTTCATGACCCCATTTGGAGCTTTTTTTGGCAAAGATACTGGAGTGGTTTCCTATTCCTTCTCCAGTTTATTTTATAGATGAGGAAACTGAGGCAAACAGAATTAAGTGACTTGCCCAGTGTCACCCAGCCAGTCTGAGACTAGATTTGAACTCAGGTCTTCCTGACTTCAGACCTGGTACTCTATCCATTGCACCATCTAACTTCCCAGCTATTAGGTTATATATATACATACATATATACATATATACATATATATATATATATGTACACACACACACATATATATACATATATGTATGTATGTATGTATGTATGTATGTATGCATGTATGTATGTATAAGCTATATTCAAAACAAAAGGTTTTGGGATTTCGGGCAGGAGTAATAATAACTCATGCTTTCTACATCATTTTAATACATGCAAATTGCTTTCTTCACAGTAGCCTTATGAGGTAGGAAGTATATTATTATTTTGCATATGAAGAAACTGAGGTTGGTCTGAGAGAGGTTGCATGACTTATAAGGTAGTAGGTATCTGGAGGTGGAATCATAACACACTTCTGGTGATTAGCACAATGCCTTGAATATAGTAGGTACTTAATAAACGCTTGTTGACTGATTGACTCTGTCTAGAGCTCTATTCACTTTGCCATATGCTCCTTTAGGACATGGTTTCTTCATTTACAAATGAAGAATATGGACTAGATGACTAATGTCCTTGCCAACTCTAGATCTGTGATCTTATAACTTAGATCTGTTGAAGGATAGGGATGTTCTCTACCTTTTTCCTGATGTGCTGTTTCACCTACCAGCCTGGCCCATAAAAAAGAGGTCCCAGGGGCCCTGGATTAAATCTGGGATCTGTCACTTCTGGTGTGACCTTGGGGCAAGTCATTTCACCATTCTTGGCTTCAGATCTTTCATTTATAAAATGAAAGGCTGGACTAGATGGCCTCTGAAGTTTCCTTTAACCCTAAACCTAAAAATCCCTCCTCAGATTTCCCATGACTTTTTATTGCTATTGGAAAACATATAAGGGTTTAGAATAACAAAGGTAATCCTTTTGTCAGAGTCTCTAACTTGATACAAAATTCCTTGTACAGTGACTAGAAACATCATATTTGGAACTCCTCAAGGGGTATTCACCACCTCCCCTTACAAGCACCCAGGTTCATAAAACTGAAAACATATAGTGTTTTTATTTACAAATTAATGGACACAGAAAATATTTATATCTGAAACCTTAGGGCTTCAAGAGGTCCCAAATTTACACTAAAGTGAACTTAGGCTTGCAGATGTTAATTTGCCCACCATCACATTGCTATGAAGAAATGGCATTCCAAACTACATCTTTCCTGATTCCAATTCCAGATCACTTTCTATTATACTAAACCACTTCTTTGAATGTTTAGCTCCTTTTAAGCCTTTTCTCAAGTTCCATATTCTTCAGAAGGTCTTTCCTGATTCCTCCAGTCATTATTTCTGTTTTGAAGTCTGTATCCTGTCTCCTTATCTGTACGCATCACGTATTCCCCTAGAATATAAATTCCTCATCACCTGGAACAGTTATTTGTCCCACAGTACAAATTTCATGGGGGCAGCTAGGTGTCACAGTGGAGAGAAGCCAGGCCTGGAGTCGGGAAGATTCATCTGAGTTCCAATCTGGCCTCACACACTTACTAACGGTGTGATCCTGGGCAAGTCACTTAACTCTGTTTGCATGGGGTTCCTCATCTGTAAAATGAGCTGGAGAAGAAAATGGCAAACCACTCCAGTATCTTTGCCAAGAAAACCCCAAATGGAGTCATGAAGAATCAGACACAAGTGAAATGTCTGAACGACAACAAACAATAATAAAAAAATTTAATAAAATAAATAACAAATTTAACAAAATAAATAATAAATTATAATTGATTGATTTTTATTAGCTACCTCTGGCAGGTTATTCTAATAGCTAGGGCTGATATTATGGAATAAAATTCTGGGTTGGTACCTACTAGTCCTGTTACCTTTCTTTACTACTAGTTAACCTTTCTAGAATAACCAACTCAGCTAATGAGTGAAATACTGCCTATGAAGCTATTTTAGCTTCTATTCATGGGATAATAATAAAATCTTCAGGGATGCTTAATATGAGGAAAGTGTTTTTATTTAAATATACACCTCCTTGTTCTCATTTCACCTTTCTCTAAAGCTATTAGCTATAAGCCCTTCACAATGAATGAATGGATTGACTTTTGTAAGTTTTAGCATTTACCTTTTTAAAATAAGTATTTCTCACCTGTGTATTTGGAAACTAGTTTGGATTCTTACATTCAGAGGGACTTTAAAAAGAATAATAGTGAGGTTTGAAATCTCTATTGGAATTCAAGTGGTTTTTTTAAAATAATGCTAACAGAATAAATATGAGACCAGATTCTCATGTCTTGCCTTCCATTTTTCCTTTATCAAATGTATGGGTCCACCTATCACTAAATGTCCAGTTTGTACTCAGCATGAAGGCAGAAGGGGAAAATCCAGTGGGGTGGAGATTAGACCAGGGATTCTAAATTAGAGCTGACCTCTAGGTGAATAATAGCATCTGATTTGGATTCTCACCTCTCCAAAGAATGACCGCATTGGATTACCTCATGCATCTTCAGTGTGTGTGTGTGTGTGTGTGTGTGTGTGTGTGTGTGTGAGACATGCATTGTGTATGTAAGAGAAAGCTGTATTTATAGCCAAGTGGTAAAGGAAGGAAAATGAGCTTAAGTAAACAATGGAGGTATTAGAAAAGTGGCCATATTCCCAACAAGATAATTCTCCTTTATTTTCACATACATGATATGATTTTAGCAGTGGAGATAACATTAAGTAAAAAGCATGACCATCTGCTTTGCTTCTGTACCCCAAGGACCATTGGCCTTTCCATCTGACTTGCAACTGAAACCTAACATATATGTTGTCTTGCCCATTGCAATGTGAGCTCTTTGAGAGCAAAGACTACCTTATTTTCCTAATTTGTTTCCAGAGCCCAAAACAGTGCTTTGCAAAGAGAAAACACTGAAATGCTTTATTCATTCATTTAAATTGTTTTTTTCAAATTTGAAAGAAGTTCTCTCCAGGAATATCACCATTTTGCCCTCTTCTTTATTGAAGGGGAGGTGAGTGTGGCTTAGATTGGTGATTTCATTAATGTAGAGAACTCCTGGTATGGAAACGTCCTTCATCCATATACGCTGTTAACATATCCATAACTTAATGGTTTCAAAAATTGGCTAATACTAATAAGTTAAGTGGTTCGCCCATGAATATGCAGCTGGCATACATCAGAGGCAAGACTGGAACATGGGTCTTCCTGACTCTAAGGCTAGCCCTCTATGCACTAAAGAAAAACAATGTTCATATTTTGAACTTCAGGCGTCAGACAGACTTGACTTGCTTAATTTATAATGACAATAACTCACACATATGTAGAACTTTATGTCAGCTGAAGTATTCAGCTAGTATCTAGTGCATTAAGATTTTAAAGCACATTCTTTATAGCTAATGCCAGTTGCTATGAAAGAAGATGCTATCTGCATCCAGAGAAAGAACTGATAAATAGAAGTATGTATAGAATCATTTTATGTATATATATATATATGCATATACATACAAATGTGTGTGTATATACATATATGTGTATGTGTGTGTACACCCACATACCTACACCCACCCACCCACATATATATACATATACACATAAACTTAAACACACACACACATATATGTATATATACACACACACTTTTTGTGTCTAGTGGTAGTCATCTCTAAGGTAGGGGGGAGGGAAGAAAAAAAGAAGGAAAGTTACATGATAACTTTATTATATTTAAAAGGAATAGCAAGTTGTACATAATAGATTTGCAGTTTCATGTGCAATCACTTTTTTCCATAGTACTATGTTACGGAAATGCTTGTTTTATTTCTTAAGTTCAGAATAAAATAAAATGAAAAAATAACTAATGCAAGCCACAGCTTCTAATATAAAACTTAATAGAAAGTCCGATGTGAAGTCAGGAGAGAGTGAGCTGGGTTCTAACACTAGGACCTTTCTTGGACTTGGGACAAGATGAAGAAAAATGAAGAAATTGATTTGTCCCTGATATTGATCATAGCTCAGCATTGAACTCATATTAAACGTAACTGAGAGGCAGGTCTTGGAGGGAGAAAGAACTGGCTACAAGTCCTCCCTCTGACATGTACTGGCTGTGTGATTATGGACAAGAATTACCATTTCAGTGCCTTGGAAAACTGCGAGATAAAAGGGTGCAGCTGAGAGGCCTTTCTGCAGTATCAGGAGTCCATCACATGGATGAAATTGAAAGTCTGGACTAAAAGAAAAAAATAAACAAAAGAGAAATGTATACAGTAAAAACAAAACAAAACTAGGAGTAAAGGATGGAGGTTGCAAAGATCCACATTTAGGCTTGAGTTCAGGAAAAACTCATTGAATAAAGGTGGAAAGGGATGGTTTCAGTATTGGGGGGGTCTCCTTTCCTTTTCCATGGAGTTTTGGAGCAGAGGCTAGGTGACCACTGTTCATATATATTATAGTGGGAATTTCTATCATGTATCTAAACTCCCAGATTCTGCAAAATTAAGAAGAGTGAAAGAAATGGAGGGACAGGGAGAAGAGAGAATAGAGAAGAGAGAGAGAGAAGAGAGAGAGGAGAGACAGAGAGATAGACAGGGACAGAGAGACAGAGAGAACAATTCCTTATCAAATACTCTTGCTTCTTTTTCCTTCTACTTTGGCTGTATTTTACTATTATATAATGTATCATGCCAATTAATTTCTAGTACTCACTATTACTGACAGCTCCAGAGCTCAATTAATGATCTGGTAGTTACCCCATCAAAAGACTGTTCAGTATTGCATGTACCAGCTGACCTCCTGAGGTCCAGGGTGTTATGGATCACATTTATTTCCTTCACCTTCTGCACTAGGAAAATGCAGGTTTCCAGACAATAATCCTTGAACTCTGAACCATGGTGACCTTAAACTCGGAGAGGAAAGGAAACCCTCCTTGCTTCAGAAACAACACATCTACTCCAACAGCTTCCTTCCAGCCTAGAGTTTCCAATTTTGGGGGGTTTAAAACTGACCCTTAACCTCATTTAGAAATCATTACTGGTATGTGACCAGGGGGCTAGGGCTCTGCAGGCTGGGAATACTACTCTTGGCTCACATTTCTCTTCTTGGTCCAATGGGACCTTAATTTTTTTCCTTTCCTTTCTTTCTTTTTTCCCCACTTTTCATCTCTGAGATGCAGGAGACCTAAGTTTCTATGGACAAAAAAGGCACATGGCTTACTGTTTTAGAAGGCAAGTCCCTTTGGGTCAATTCAACTCTCTTTTATCTAAACACAATGCATGAACAACCCCTTCTCCAGCTTCACCCCCCTCAGAGAATTGGGTCCTGCTGAGCGCATATTTTTGGCAGAGGTTTTATCTGCTCTGAGCATTGCCTTCTATTTGTACTAAGCCTGCCCCTCAATTGTCCTCCTAAGTCAGCATTGCTTTCTCTCGTCCTTCCATGACTGATGAGGTCACCCTCATTTGGGTGAGTCTTACAAGTGTGTGTGTGTGTGTGTGTGTGTGTGTGTGTGTGTGTAAGTGTGGGGGGACATTTAAGAGGACAAAAAACCCAAGGAATGTTTGGCTGTTAAAAGCCCCCATAACTACAAATAAGCTTTAGAGATAATTATGAAAAACATCTATTGGCTGAAGTATGCCTTCTTGGATCTGCTTCTCATTTTGGACAATTTGAAAAAGCCATCACTCAAGTTTTATTGATGCCAAAGAGTATTTTAAAGCCGTCATCATGGGCTATAGAGATGCAGTTGATGACATTCTTTTTCTGGGGCCTTCTTTCCCACCCCTTTCAGATAATGGTAAGCCCACAGGCATCATATATTCTGAAGGAAGACAGGTCTGTTCTCATCATCTATCATTTTGAACGTACAACATTCACTTGGCTGGAGGTGAGTTCTGCTAACATCCAGAACCTATCACATCTGCAATCAGCCAATCTCAACCCAACGATTTCCCACTGCCAGAGAAATGGTCTCTCCCCTCTGATTTTGCTTGAAGAAGCAAGATTTAAACCACAGATGACCACTTAGTCATTTTGGAACAGTGTGTCCATAATTCAAGGGTGATTCCTCTCTTTGGGATAATAATCAACACATCATTTCCCTGCTTATAAGAGAACAGAGTTCTATCCTGTGATTTGGCACTATTTATCCCAGATTCCATTTGGGATCCCATTAAGACACCCTTCTGTTTTCTGGGTTTTTTTTAAATTCTTACAATTGTCTACAATGCTTTTCATAGATTCCTTTTTCAATAGTGTTCTCTACCCAGAAATACCAAGGTATTGACTTGTGCCATAGACTTCTACTAGCCAGGCCTCACAGAGCTCTCTGGGCTTAGAGCCCTTTAAATCCCATCCGGCTATACCCAGCAGCCTGCTGACAGTACTTCAAAGGGGAGTGAAGTTAAACCTGTCCTGCAATTTTATGAACTGCCCCAACCTGATTTGCCCTTGAAACCTGATCCTGGCTGTCCTGCCAGATGTTGGACTAACATTAGTGAGGGGTGGTATGAGCTGTTGTGCATGCAGAGAAAGAGAAATAGAGATAGACAGACAAATAGAGACAGAAACAGACAGATGGATAGATAAATAGATAAGTAGGCAGATAGATTGTACATAGTTGATAGATGGATATATAGATAAAAAGATGGATGGGTATTCGATGACAGAGATGATAAGTGGACAGATAGATGATAGATGATTTATCTCGTGCTTACATTGTTCAAGGGACTACGCAAGGCACTGGTTACACACATACAAGTAAGCAAGATGGTTTTTGCTTTGGAGAGCTTACATTCTAATGGGAGAAGACAAATCCTTTAGAGAAGCTGGGGGGGAGAGGAAGGATGGTTGTGAATTATGGAGTGAGGTGGAAATAGGATGTAGTTGGGAGGCCTGGTTCAGGACAAGATAAGGTGAAAGCTCACCTTTCTGAGACCATTTTTCCAAAGGCAGAGTCCAAGATTCCGGTGGAAGGGAGATGAGGCTTATGGATAAATTGTAATATATGTTAAGGTCATTTTTTTTTCTGGCGTGAACCCCACCCCCACCCCAATCTGTGGCATCCTCTACTGTGACAGCTGGCCTGTTTATTCCATTAACGACTCCATATTTGTTGTTTGCTCTGGATTGTCCACTAGAGCAGTGGTTTTTCATTCTCTCTCTCTCTCTCTCTCTCTCTCTCTCTCTCTCTCTCTCTCTCTCTCCCCCCCCCTCTCTCCCCCCCAGCCCCCCACCCCTGCTCCCTTTGACAGGCAATCTAGTGAAACTTATGAGCCCCTTCTCAGAATCATATTTTTAAATAATTGGAGAGAAGTCTAAATTTCATTTAGAGGCAAATGAAAACAAAGATGTAATTTCTTTCACATGCAGGTTCAAATACTCCCCCAAATCTATTTACAGACTGTTGGTGGTCCATAGACCCCAGGTAAAAAGCCTCTGCTCTAGAGGCCACAATACCTGACCTGCTTTGCAGGTTAGTCCTTAGTGCAGTCAAGTTTCCCTAATCCTGGGGCCACAATTGCTCTGAGCTGCCTGTCGATAAACATTCGCTAATGTGTAACACCCCCAGGACAGTTCACAATCATATGGAGAAGCATGAGCAGAAATCTTTGTTTCTGAAAGCTCCAGAACCTACTATAGATCCTATCCTCAGTGTTCATGACAAAGATAAAGGTAGAAATAGTTGTATGGCTCTTGCTTCAGCATGCCAAGCTGGTGGCCCCAAGACGAGATGCAGTTTTAAATGGACACAGAACATGGTGTTTGTTCTGGCCCATCATTTCCATAGTATTATAAAGAATTGTTATGTTTTGAAGTGGAAAAAGCCTCACTAGACACATTGTCTAACCCACACTTGAACAGATTCCCCCTTCTGACATCCCAGACAAGTGGTCATCCCACTTCTTTTTGAAGACCTCCAATGAGGGGGAATCCATCCCCCTCCCCCAACTCCCTCCAAGGCAGCACATCCTCCTCTTGACAGGACTAATTACTAGGATATTTCTTCTGACATCAAGGTCAAATTTACCTCTTTGCAACATTCACCCATTTCTTTCTTGGGACAAACAGAACAAATCTTATCCTTCCCTGTGACAGAACTTTAAATCTTTTAATTTAACCTTCATGTCCTCTTGAATTGTCTCTTCTCCAGGCTACATATCCTCTAGACCTTTAACTATCTTCATATGACATGGACTCAGGGCCAATTAGTAATCACATACTGTACTCATTCATTCATTAAACATCCACTCCATCTTTCATTCAACCATGAAAGTAATTTTCCTAAAGCATGAGTCTGATAATGTCACCTCTCCCTACTCAATAAACGTCAGTGGCTCCCTATTGGCTCCAGGACCAAATACAAAATTATCTATTTAGCATTCAAAGCCCTTCATATCCTAGTTTCTTCCTGTCTTACTCCCTGACATATACGCTTCAATCCAGTGACACTGGCCTCTGGCTGTCCCAGGAATAAGACACTTTATCTCTCAGTTCTTGGCATTCTCTCTTGCCTTCTTCCATGCCTGGAATGATCTCCCTTTTCCTCTCTGATTGCTGACCTCCATGGCTTCCTTTAAGTCTCAAATAAAATCCTGCCTTTTACAAGAAACTTTTCCCAATACCTCTTAATTCTATTGCCTTCTCTCATTTCCTATTTATAGCTTGCTTTGCACATATTTGTCTGTATGTTATCTCCTTCATTAGATTGTAAGCTCCTTGAAGGTAGGGACTGCCTTTTGCCTCTTTTTGTATCCACGATACTTAGCAAAGAACCTGGCACATAGTAGGTGCACAATAAATATTTATTTATTGGCCCAACAGATTCAACCTCAGCATATTTATTGAATGCCTACTATCTGTTTCCAATACAAGCTCTATTATACATCAGTAGAAATAGCAGACTACACTTATTTAGCACTTTAAAATTCCAAAATGCTTCAGATACTTTATCACATTTGATCTTCACAACATACCCTGAGACAGGTGTATATGAAGAAACTGATGCTCAGTTTAAGTGGGTCCCATAGCTAGAAATCATTGTGACAGCAAGAAGATCCAGGTTTTCTTGACATTTTACTGCCTCTCCATAGAGGAGGGTAAGCTTTGTGGAACACCAGTAGAATATGATCTCCTTGAGGGCAAGAACCATGTTTGATTTTTGTTGCCACACATTTGCCAAATGGGAGTGTACCCAAAGAATCTAGCAGAGTACCTTGCAAGAGCAATCCTCAACAAACATTTGTTGAATTGAATCGAATGTTCTAAGTTCTGAAGGGGATTAAAAGAGGAATAAGACATAACTTTTCATAGTCTGGTAGGGGAGATAAGATGTACAGCAATAACTATAATGTGAGATTGAATATGGCAACTGGCATAAGCGAAACACAAACACAATACTATGGAAGTTCTAAGAACTGAGAAATCAACTCTGGGGAAATCAGAGAAGGCTTCATGAAAGAAGGGGCATTCCAAATGACTATTGGAGGATTTTAATGGGAGGCTATGGCAGAAACCAGTGGGAAGGGCCTTCAAGGAGAAGAGAATAGTGTGATCCTGCATAGAATATTTTTAAGGAATGGTGAATGGTCCAGTTTGACTGAAGTGTTGGCTGTATAGAGGGGAAGCTTACAGGGAGATAGGGCTCAAAACATAGATTGGGTTTAGGTGATAGAAGTCTTTTAATACCTGGTTGAGGTAGTTATTGAAGAGTCCTTGAAGATTTTGGAGTAGTGAAGTGACATGATTTTACTTATGTGTGAGCAAGATTAACCTAATAGCAAAGTGCAGAGAGGAAGAGATGAGAGATAGTTGGATAGATAGATAGATAGATAGAGAGAGAGAGATACTGAGACATACTTGGAAATTATTACAATAATCAGAACAAATGAGGTAATAAGGTCCTGAAAACAAATGGTTTTAGTGGGGCTGGAGCTGAAAGAATGGATATGATGGACATTGTGGGAGTGGAATGGCTGGGTCCTAGTGCCAACAGGTCATATTTGAAGGTTTAAGGAGACATGGAAGTGCAAGAGAAGCAAAGTCACTGGCCTAACTCTAGTGATAAAGTTCAATATAATGAATTGAAAGAGTCTGGAGAGAAAAAGAGCCATACTGATTCTGCCTCTCCCCAGGAAACAGATGAGAATCCAGGTACACAGGAAGCTGAGTCATGAGAGAGCCCTGTACATTACTTCACAACTCAGGGGAGTGCAAATAAGCTAATTATAACCAGTGAAAATAATGTCCATAAAAGTACAGATATTTACTACCAGAGGAAGGAAATGGAGCAAGCCATATGCTATAATATACCCTCCTTACTATTGAGACAAAAAAGCCCTATCAGAGATTTGATCTTAGAATACATATTGTTTAAACAATTGAGAGGAAAGGTTTTGTGAAAATATAGTCTATAATAACCATGATACACTCTTGGGTCAGAGGATCATGGGATTATAGACTCAAGATCTTGAAGGGATGATCAAGGGGTCATCTAGCCCCACTCCCTCATTTAACAGATAAGGAAACTGAGTCCAAGTAAAGAGAGGTGATTTGCTCAAGCCTCTACATATAGTAAATGGCAGAGCCAAGATTCAAACCCAGGTTATTGGACTCAAAATTTAGATTCATTCAATTATCTTCTCCTTTGGTTTTCATTCTAATTTCCAAGGTAGCCATACAAAATGGAGCTTAGCCCAGTAACTGGAACATAATAGGCACTCCATAAATGTTAGTTGACTGACTGACTAATTGGAGACAGATATCATCAATTCTTCTTCTCTTCTTTTAGAATCATAACTATCTAATGACCAGTTTTTCGTTTTAAGGCTCTCCTCTTCAAGAGGTATCTTGGCAGCATTTACAATATCCCCATCATAAATGGCCAATGTATTTTCTCAGTATTATGAATGTCTCATTATGGAATAGTGATGACCCAGTGCTCTCAAAAGCTTTTTCAACTGAATGTAGACTCTGACAAGTTCTATCATGATATCAAGGCTTTGAATATGGTCCTAATTACAACAGACTGAGTCCATTGAGTAGTGGTCAGCCTAAGTAAGTATGGAAAGGCTCATCACTAATAGTCTGGGCAGTAGGTAATGAATTATTTGGTGATGACAATACCTGAAGCAAAAACCCAAACAAACCCAGTTCTCAGTTCTGTACTACCTCTTTCAGTTTCTATAGAGACAATGGTATGATAGTAGAAGAGAGACAAATCCAGTGAGTAAAGAAGTCCCCAGAGATCTTCTTTACCTAGCACCAAAGAGACTGAAGGCGGCCAAGGGGAAGCAACAGAAAACCATCCATTGGCTATGCTGTATTTGAAAGTGAACTTAGGGACAGCTAGGTGGCACAGTGAATAGAGGACCAGCCCTGGAGGACCTGAGTTCAAATCTGACCTCAGACACTTGACACACTTACCAGCTGTGTGACCTTGGGCAAGTCACTCAAGTCCAATTGCCTTGCCTTCCCCCCTCCAAAAAAAGTCAACTTGGTGGTGGTGGACTCTATGTAGGAAACTGCTCTATGTTTGAGTTCCATCTCCTCAGGGATCAAAATGGTTTAGTGGAGAGTATGCTTCTGATTGTTTGGGGGAAACATCTGTATGTCTATTTTTTCATTAGATCTTCTCAGCAAATATCCCTCTGGTGAGGAAGGAGGCAAGAACAAAAACTTGTGAACAAAGAAAAAGAAAAGGGGTGGAAAGTACTAAGAATAATATAGTTTTTATAGAGATCTGGATTAGACCTATGATTTCAGTGGTATAAAAAACTTACAGGGGGAAGAAACTCCCTTTATCAATATAAGTTGGCACCTTCCATATAAAACACCTGACCTCTTCCATATCCCAGAGAAGTCCTGTTGTATGGGCCAACCCAGGTGTACCCATACCAAACTTGAATCAGGGGTAAGAATGTGGTATACCCTAGGGGCTAAGGGTATGGAGAGGCTTACGATGATCAATCTTCTTGCTCCCTCCCATTGCTGTGGTTTCAAGGTCACATTGCCCCAAGGCTGGACTCTCCCACTGTCCAAATCATCATATCCTACTTTTCCAGAGATTTAATTTTATCCTTTTCTTTTCAGTGACAGTGGGGCTCTCTTCCCTACTCATGGTCATGACTGATTCACATTAAGTCACAAATATTTACAAGATGTGCCAAAGAAAGGGCAAACATTTCTTTTAGTATCATTGCCTGATTTATACCTTCTGTAGAAACCTCTTAAGTTCCAAGTAATTACTACATTGCACTGGGATGTCAAATGAACATATGTCTTGGTAACCAGTGCTTTCAAAGTGGGTACATAGAGAAAAATTTCTTGGAGAATATGACTGTGACATAAGAAACCTCAGTGAGATCCATGAATATTCACAATTTATGAAAGAAAATCCAAATGGATAAAAAATGTCTGTTATCTAGAATATGACCAAAAAAAACCCAAACAAAAAAAATAATAACAACCCAGATGTCTAGGTTGTTGAGTTAGTATATCAGTAACTCTATTCAGGATCTGTACTGCATCTAGACAAAAATATAGGTACAGAATTTAACAGATGAAGAGGGTGGTGTGGGTTGCATTTGGGAACTTGTGCTGTGCTTTTAACAATCCCAACTGCTTCTTCCTGGTGCAAAGACTCACCCCCACACAAATAAACAGTTTTCCAGAGATTCCCTATGTTTGTTCATCTTGGAATACTGAAATCTCTGAGGAATTAAAATAGTAGGTAACCCAAAAGGCAATGGAGAGACTTATGGGGAATGAAGTAACCTATGCCTTATTTCCTGTTGGTTACTTATGATCAAAGAATGGTATGAGGAATATAATTGAGGAAAAGTATAGGCAGAAAAACAAATGGAGTAGTCGTAAGGTTCAAGGGAAGGATAAACAATGGACAGCCTCAGTTTCCCACTGGCACCTTTGATTAAGAATAATAACTCACACTAATATAGATCTTTAAGGTTTATGCTTTACAAATATTATCTCATTTGAACCTCGCAACAACCATGTGAGGTAGCTACTAATGTCATCTCCATTTTATAGCTGAGGGAACTAGGGCTGAGAGGTTAAGTGACTTACCCAGAGTGAAACAGTAAGTGTCTAAGGGAGGATTTCAACTCAGGTCTTCCTGACTCTGAGTCCAGTACACTCCCCACTACCTAAAGAAAGTACTACAGTCCTACAGGGTTGATCCTTGGGGTGAGGATACATACAACAGAATACTGTCAGAAGGGAATTCCAAATTTAATTTACCAAGAAATGTAGTCCTCAAGCTCCAGAGCTTTTAGGTGAAGAACAAAACAATTGCAACCTTAGTTGTTCAGTAAATAATGCTTAAAATGATTGTCATCCAAGATCTACAGAGAGTTAACACAATTCTGTCAGCTTATGAGTCATTTCCCAATAGACAACTTTTAAAGGATATCAACAGTTTGCAAAAGAAACACAATTTTCAACCATCTGAAAAATTGTTCAAAATGAGGAATAATTACAGTAACAAACCTTATGGTATCACTGCACACCCATCAAATTAGAAAATATGAAAAAAAATTTAGGGTTAGGGTTGGGCTTAATGGTTCTGCGATCTTATCAAGATAGGTATTTTCTTTATAAATAGAGATTTCAAGCCATCCACGCTTTCTCATCCTTTGTTGTCCTTGCCATATTCTTTCACAGATCCTCCCCCAAGTTTCAGCCCAATGTACTATAAAACTTTCTTTAGGTAGTGAAGACAGTTATGGGAAAAACAGGTCTCTTAATCCAGGGCTGGTGGAGCTATGAATTAATTCAATTGCTCAGTAAAGTGGTTTGGAAATTATGCAAGAAAAAACAGTAAATTATTATATTCTTAGGCCAAGAGATCCTACCACTGGGACTATATCATGCAGAGATTATTGATAGCAAGAAAAGATCCATACCACAAAAATATTCATAGCAACATTATTTGTGATAACAAAAAAAGTAAGTGAAAATATCTAAGGAATAGTTGGATTGTAACATGAATAGAATGGATTATTACTTCATGGTAAGGAATGATGAATTAGAAGAATTTGAAGAAATATTGGAAGACTTGTATGAAGTGACAGAGAGTGAAGAAAGCAGGGCTGATGTAAATAAAGACAAAAAAGACAAAAAACCTCAGGTTAGAGACAATGGATGATGCTGTAATTAAAGGATCCACCCTTTCTGTGAAGCATCAGTAGACTGCAAAAGTGGAAAGCAACCTGTACTGTCAGTTATAATCACGCCCCTAGGCAGTTTAGCTGGTCTTTAGGAAATTCACTTAAGACTGTGAGAAAATTGTGTCAAAATTTTATACATATAAATATATGTGTATATTTTATATACATATACATACATGCATGCACACATATACACACACCTATACATATGTACACACGTACATGCACACACACACACACACACACAAAGGTACAACAACTTGAGCATTCTTTGTCAGATTGTAATGGAGAACAAAAACATTTTTTGCAAAAATGCTGACGTAATCTTCTACTGGCTTTGTTTGAAAAGATTCCTTACTAAGAAATGTTTTGAATAATAAATTTAAATGCTACCTCTTTAAGGTTGCAACTAAAAAAATCCCTCAGGAGACAGTGGAAAAAACTCACAGGATAATCAGGCATTTGCTAGTCACTTCCATCTGTTGGCAACTTCCAATTAAGCCTATATAAATTTTCTTTGTCTGTAGTTGTTTTCATGTTGTCTTCCTCATTAGATGGTGAGCTCCTTGAGGGCAGGGATTGTCTTTTGTCTTTATTTGTGTCCCCAGCACTTAGCGGTTCCTGGAAAATGTCATTACTGTTATTCAACTGTTGTCATGTCCGACTCTAAGTAACCCCATGAACTTTGTCCATCCTTGGGGTTTACTTGGTAAAGCTACTAGAGTAGTCTGCCATGTCCTTCTCCAGTGTGTCCCCATTTTACAGATGAAGAACTGAGGTAAATAGGGGTTCAGTGACTTACCCAGGGTCACATAGCTAGTAAATGCCTGAGACTGGATTTGAATTTAGGTCTTTCTGACTCTAGGTTTTGTGTTCCAGCCACTGCACTACCTAGTTGGTAAATAGTGGCTACTTAATAAATGCTTATTGACTCATTGCATTGACTTGCACACATTTTCTGTACTTTGAATAGGAGGTGAATGAGTAGTAGAAGAATTATGTGGAAGAAAACTTCAGCCTTGGAACTTCCATTTTTTAGAAGAGGAAATAGGCTTGAGAGGCTGAGATGAGGTCTAGCTGTCATACTTTTCATGGACTATGACAAAAGTCATCTACATTGATCTTCACATTCCAGTCTCTGCTGCCAAGTCGATCCTTCACACAGATGCCAAACTTACATTCCCAAAACACAGATCTGATTATTACCCTCCCCTCCAAATCTTCAAGGAATCCTAGGAAACAATACAAAGGCTGGAGGCCTTTGGAGGCAAATGGAGGGAGCATTAGAAATCCAATCTGTGCTCTTTCTATAGAGCCATGTTGCCACTGTGATATAAGGGACTTCAAATCCTTCTTCCTTATTAGGTTACATTTCCTGCACATCTCTAGCCTGAAAAATGTTCAAACAATAGGAATAATAACTCATTTATATAACATTTCAATAATAATAATAGCTAGCATACATATATATATATATATATATATATACATATATACCTTTAAGGTTTGTAAAGCACTTAAATATTATTTCATTTTAACCTCACAATAATAGGACCTATTATTATTAGTTTTATTAACAGGTCATATTATGATTTTCCTATCTTGTGGATATGGAAACTGAGGCAGACAGGTTTAGTAACTCAGGATTACACAGCTAGTCAGTGTCTGAGGCCAGAGGTGAACTTGGGTTCCTTGGCTCTGTTAAGCATTCTCACTACAAAAAGCAAGGATATTGGAGTTGTAAGACCATCGTCCAGCTACGTTGTCTTCCTTTTTCCTAGTGTCGAAGATCATATTAAGTAAAAATGATGCTCTTGGCTTCCCTCTCACTCCCTTCTCACTTTCCTCTATCCTCACTCCCTGCCTTCCTCTCCTTCACTCCCCTTGGTGCTGAAGGATATAATTAGCATTACATCACCATCAGTGTTTTGACTTGGGGCCACTTGGTTCATCACCCCGAGGGACGGTTGCTAAGGCCTGCATCTTATCCCGTATCTGGCCCAGCTCTCTGCAGAGCTAAAGATTCTTTGGAAACTCCTGGGAGTGACTCAAGGAGCTGCCAAAAATGGCCTGATGTAAAAATGGACCCCATCAGCAGTCCGCAATAGTGCTCTGGGAGCCTGTTGACAGGCACGTTGCTGTGACTTTGAGTGTGGGCTTCTCTTTTCAGAGACCGTGCTTCCCCTAAATCAGAAGAGCAGAAATTGCCCAGGGACTGGAATTGGTTCTTTGACCACATCCTTCATCTGAGGCAGTCAGGGCTTAGCCATGGCACAGTCTCCCTGGGCTATGCAGTGAGTTCATGTTTATCGAAAATCCAAACAGGCAGAAAACTCCGTTAGCTCCAATTTCCTTCTGCCCCTCTCTTTCATGAACAGAGATGAGTTAGAGGTAAACAAGTCAATCAATATTAGTGATTCATCCAGAAAAATGACTTCTAGGCTATGTCCTTTGGGCAATCCATACCCATCACAGTCTCCCAAACCTTCTCACAAACACTCCCGTTCCATGATAATTGCTGATCTGTGATAATTGAAGATATGTGGGCCCCCCACGGTCCCAAAGTGCTCCTGAGTGATGAAATGCAGATCCAAGTCTCTTACATATGATCTTCATGGTAAGTGCAATTCATTATAGCCTAAAGCCTAATTCTCCAATTTCATTCAATTCAACAGTAGTTTACTAATTACCTACTGCATGCAAGGTACTATATGTGAATCTGAGGAGACAGAATCATGGTGGAAACAGTGCCTGCCCCCGGCAGTTTAGAGTCAATGGGGAGGAAGCAACATGCACATAGATAAGTGTATAACACACACACACACACACACACCATTTACACACATAAAGAAATATAAAATAGACATAAAACAAAGAAGAAAAATAATTGGGTTGGAACCAGAGGAGCCAATTTAAATCCTAAGGCTTCCACATACCGGATATATGACCTTGGGCAAGTCACTTACCTTTCAAGTGTTAAGGTTCCTCACCTGTGAAATGAAGGATTAGACTAGATAATCTCTGAGGTTCTTAACTGATCTACACCTATGGTCCTTAAATGTGACCCTATGACCCTTCCTTTATAAGTCAGTTCTTACTATATGTTACAGTATATGTGACTTCGTTTACTGACTTTTGTTTATAGATATACAGGGTGTCTCTGAAGTCTGGACACATAGGAAATCTCATTAACCATTTCACTGAAGACTCTGTGTTGTTCAGCAACTTCTTTTTCTGGGGTATTCTAAAGGAGAAGGCGTACTCAATGAAAACCACAGATACAACACACTTGATTGAATGCATTAAGAGTGAATGTGCTAAAATTGACGGCCATGTGGAGTTATTGTATCGAGTTCACATGAATCTTGCAAAGCGCATCAACCTTTGCATCACAAATGATGGAAATCATATTGAAAATGATATTTGTTAATATTCCCATTAAATAAAATGTTGTTGAAAATTTCATTCATTTCATTTCTTGAAAATATGAATTTTTGCCTATGAGTCCAGACTTTAGGAACACCCTGTATAATATATATTTACAGATATATAAATTGAATTTCATTTATACCTATATAAATATATATTCATATATTATATTTATAGATATTTATCTACAGATACATGAATATGCGGATATTTATAGATTTTATATAAAATAAAGTAGAAAAATATAAGTAATGTGCATAAGGAAACACTTAGCAACACTAACAATGGTGTTTGTTAAACAGATTGCTCACTTTTGGGTATAATCTCGGTAAGTGACACCTCATTGTCCCATAATGTAGGTGGCTGCATGTGCCAGGCAAATTCTAGCCAGAGGTGGGGAGAAAGTTCCTCCCTGAGGCATCAGTCCCGTTATGCTGAGGGCAATTGTTCTTGTAGCTCCCATCACCTTCCCTAGTGGAAGTGTTGATATTCATCAGGCTATGATTATACCAATATGCCTAATCTCCCCAAGGGAACAGATGTTTATTTCCTGCCCCCAAGTAAGTGCTACAAAACACAAAGAACTTAGAGAGCTCACTGATGAGTCTTAAGCATTCAGCAACTTATAATTACTGTTTGCACTTGAACGAAAGGTCACAAATATGAGAACAGGACATAGTTTGTGAGACTACCCAATAGTCAGGCCCATGTTTCACCTTACTTCTGCACTGCCTACATAATTTCCAGTTATCCTCTTGCCAGAGGTGATCTTTTCTAATGAAGAAACTTTCCATGGTACCATTCAACATCAGCTGATGGCTATAGGACCTCTTGAAATCACAGGATTATGTCCAGGCCTTCACACATCCATCCCAAGAATGATGGGTAGGACATGGGTTCTTTAGGGGTAGGTAAACCCAAGTGGAAGGGCCTAGTTTGAATGTGGCTGAAGTTAGAAATGTTAGACAAATGCAGAGGACATTGGCATTTTCTTGAGAAATAGGGTTAGAACCTATGCTTAAAATTACGTGAACTGGCCTAACCAATTTGGGGAAGTTTTCATTCTACCTTTTGGGCTTCCAGGGATGCTAGATTCTGTGGGAAGCCTAGGGCTGCAGAGGTTTATTCAAGGAAGAGACAGTATGGTGTAATGAATGGAGATCCTAGTTGGGAACTAGGAAGACATGAGTTCAAGGCCTTTTTCTGACATATACTGGCTATTGACCCCAGGCAAATAATTTCACCATTCAGTGCACTAGACCAGTAGAGTCAAACTCAAATAGAAACAGTTTTCTGCTAGTTGCATAGTGACTTAGAAAATCACAAATTAACATTATCTATATTGCAGTATATTTTTATTTAGTTAAACATTTCCAAGTGACAATTGGGAAATTGTAATTTTTCCCAAACAATTTCAGGAATTGTAATTCCCAAACCAATTTCCTAATTTTAACCTGGTTTAGGTTGTTTTTTTGTGAATTTGACATCTCTGCTCTAGACAACTTTCTAAGATGACGAGTTGTAGAGGAGATGCCATCCTTTATTAGTAGAGGAAATTCCCTCATCTGAGGGTTCTCTACATTGAAAAAATTTTGGGACTACTCCATTTACAAAATCTTTTCTTTCAGGGTGAGAACATGAACAACTTGGGTACCAGGAGAAACCTCATGTAGGGAGTGGGGAGATAACCTAGGAAAATGGAAAGAATATTTGGATTTAGTCTGAGGAACCCAGTTTGAATTCTAGCTTTGCCATTTAACTATCTATGCTGTCTTGAGCAAGTGATCTAACTTGTCTGGGATTCAATTTCCTTGTCTACGATTTGAGGCAGTTGGATTAGGTGTCTTTTAAGGTCCTTTCTATCTATAAATCTGTGATCCTGAGTGGAATTTGAGCCAAGTCATAGAGGAACTAGGGACTTCTAGAGATCTATCCAGGGAAGGAGAGAGAATGCATTTGTGGAGAGCAGCCTGTGCAAAGACACATAGCATGTATGGGGAGCACCCAGTAGGTGAGGTTAGAAAGCCAAATGTTTGAAGAGGAGCAATGGGGAATCATTCTGCAAAGAGAGATTCAAGCTAAAGTGGGGAGGGCTTTAGAGCAATAGAGAATCTCAGAGATGTAACCACATTCCCCTGATCCTGTGCCTTAGGAGACATGTAATCATGGTGTAGGGAAAGAACCTTGATCTTAGATCCAGAATACCAGAATTCAGGTCCTAATTGTTACACTTACTAGTTATGGGACCAGATCCCTTAACATCACTGAACCGCAGTTTTCTCTTTTGTGAAATTGGAATACATATCACCTCTGGGAAATGCCATTGTGAACCTGAAATCACTATATATAAATATTTATTTTTATGATGAATTACTGAAACTAACTATGCTCTTCTCCCCACTCTCCACAGTCCTCCTGACACACATGAAAAAGGATTTAAAATGAGACCACCCTTTTCTGAGCTATCCAGCACTCAGTCAAGTCTCCTGTCACTGCTGACCCCCGCCCCAACTAAGTTTTGTAACCCTGGACCCCAACATTTAGGACGTCTGCTGAGCTGATAAATGATTCCAGATAGTGTACACACATATCATGTTCCAAGCCTGGAAATTATTCTCAAGGTATAGTCTAATGTTAAGAGAACATGGCAGACAGGAACTGAGTTTTTTTTTTTTCTTAAGACTCTCTGAATGACGGGGGTTTTCTTGGAGGGAAGAGAAGGAGGGGTGGTGTTCTCCAGGTATGGAGTTGTGCTAAGAATTTGGGTTGGGGTGCTAAGTGGTTCCAGATCTCAAACTATATTACAAAGTGGTAATCATCAAAACAATCTGGTATTGACTAAGAAATAGAGTGGTGGATCAATGGAATAGATTAGGTCTACAATACACAGTAGTAAATGACCATAGTAATCTAGCGTTTAATAAACACAAAGATCCAAACTTTTGGGATAAGAAATTAACAGTTGACGAAAAAATTCTGGGAAAAGTGGAAAACTGTTTGGCAGAAACTAGGCATAGACCAATGTCTCACAATGTATATCAAGATAAAGTCAAGGATAAATGATTTAGACATATAGGGTGATATTATAAGTAAATTAGAGGACCATGGAAAAATGAGCCTGTCAGATCTATGGATAAGGGAAGAATTTATGACCAAAAGAGATAGAGAACATCACAGGATGTAAAGTGGATAATTTTGATTACATGAAATTACAAAAGTCTTTTTACCAATAAAACCAATACAGCCAAAATTAGAAGGAAAACAGAAAACTGGGGGGGGGGATTTACAGCAAGTTCCTCTGATAAAGGCCCCATTTCTTAAATATATAGGGAATTGAGCCAAATTTATAAAAAAATAAGAGTCATTACCCAGTTGATAAATTTTCAAAGTATATGAATAAGCGAGTTTCAGAAGAAATCAAAGCTATCAATAGTCGCATGAAAAAATGCTCTGGAAATCACTACTGATTAGAGCAATGCAAATTTAAACCACTCACTCCTATCAGACTGATTAACGTGACAGAAAAGGAAAATGACAAACACTGGAGGGGATGTGGAAAAATTGGGACAGTAATGCACTATTGGTGGAGTTGTAAGCTGATCCAACCATTCTGGAGAACAATTTGGAACTATCCCCAAGGAGTTATCAAACTCTGCATATCCTTTGACCCAGCAATACCATTAGGTCTGTATTCCAAAGAGATCAAAGGAAGAGGGAAAAGGACCTATTTGCACAAAAATATTTATAGCAGCCCTTTTGTGGTGGCAAAGAATTGGAAATCGAGGGGATGTCCAACAACTGTGGAATGGCTGAACAAGCTGTGGTATATGAATGTGATTGAACATTACTGTGCTATAGAAACGATGAACAAGGTGGTTTCAGAAAAACCTGGGGAAACTTGTATGAATTCGTGCAAAGTGCAAGTGAGTAGAAACAGGAGAATATTGTTCATAGTAACAGTAATATTGCTGGAATGATTAACTATGAAAGACCTAGCTACTCTAATCAAGACTGATCCAAGACAATTCGAAAGTACTTATGATGAAAAATGCTACTCATTTCCAGACAGAGAATAGATAAACTTTGAATTCAGATTGAGGCATACCTTTTTTTTATTCTATTTTTATTGTTTTATTTTGTTTTTTTTTTACATGTCTGATATGGATGTAATGGAAATCAAATTGCTTGTCTTCTCAAAGAGGGAGGAAGAATAGGAGGAAAAGAGAGAATTTGGAACTCAAAAAAAAGATTGTTAGATTGTTTTATATGTAATTGGGAATATATAAGAAAATCAATTGAAATGATTTAAAAAGTATTCAGGAGGCTGTAGAAACTTGGGGGTGTGTGTAGTAGCCTAAAGGAGCCACGGGAATTTGTCTAAATGAAATAATGTCGAGAAGGTCTGGTAATGACTTGTGCCAGACTTTGACTATCAGAGTAAGAATTTAATTCAGCATTTGACATACCCAGCTTCCTTTGAGTGTCGTGAGCATGCTCTGGAAAGTTATTACTGGGCATCATCCCCATGGCAAACATCCCCTAGATAGAAATCCCAGGTTTCCAAAACTCTATTGGGACTAGTCCCAATTACATTTCTATGGTGCCATGAAAAAAGTTGCTTAAGTATTCAACCTCATCCTTTCTTTTCCATATCCTCCTGTCTCTTGCCCAGCTGAGTGTTGTTTGGCCTCCTTGGGAAAACTCCAAGGAGCTGTCATCAATAAATAGATGGAGGGAAAGTCCTAGTAACATGACCAGATTCGTTTCACACTCTGGTAAATAAATAAATTGGAATATCTAAGTGGAATCTCAGTGACCCATGAGAGCAGAACATAAGGAAGTGCTTTGTGGTGGAAAGATTGCTGGGATTTTGAGTCAAAAGACCTGAGTTCAAATTCTAGCTCAGCTGTGTATTTGCTGTGAGACCTATAGGGCAGATCAACTTACCTCCTTAGGTCTCAGGTTCCTCCACTCTAAAATAAGGAGATTGATCTAGGTGGCCTTTCAGGTCCCTTCCATTTGTAAGTCTGTGATCGGGTGACCTCTTTGGGCTTCCTTTTTGAAATAAAAAGGTTAGATCAGATAATGTCAGTCAATAAACACTTATTAAACACTTACTATGTGCTAGGCATAGGCACTATTTAGGATACAAAAAGAGGCAATCCCTCCAGGAGCTTACAAGTTAATGTAATTGTCTAAGATCTCTTCCAGCCCTGAAAGCTACAACTCTCACAGACCAATTTTGCATCTCTTCGAGAAAGTGCCAGGCATGGTCTGTACAGAGTAAATCTTCCTGAAGCATCTGTTGAATTGAATTTCACAGAATTATAGAATGTCGGAATTGGAAAGGAGCCATAGTTAAATGAAAATCCCCTTTACGATATATCCAGCAAAGCGGCCATTCAGCTTTAGCTAAAAAAATAAATTAAAAAAAAAAACAAAATAAACAAGAACCCTCAAAACCTAGTGAGGGGAAACTCACTACTGGTCAAGGCAATTCATTCCACTTTGGAAGAGCTCTGATTGTTAGGAAGTTCCTCCTGACATCTCCCCTACATTTAGCTTCTTTCAATGTCCACACATTGCTCCTGATTCTTCCTTCTTGGGATATTTCAAGTGAAACAAGATGAATCAAATACTAGTTAAATTAATTGAGAGGCAGTAAGGTATTACAGAAAGAGATCTGAGTCTGTAGTCAGACCACTTGGGCTTGGATGCTGCTTTTCCACTTAATATCTACGTGACCTTGAGCAAATCACTTAGCTTCTCTGTGCCTCATTTTCCCTATATGTAAAACCAAGTGGCTTCTAAGATCCCTTTCAACTCTGTGTCTCTGATCCTATGAGTTGAGTTGAACTGAATTGACTATGTGGTCATAGGCTCAGAGGTTTAGAGTTGGAAGGTGTCTCAGAAATCATCTAGTCCAATCTCTTTGGGAGATGAGGAAATGGAATGCCAGGGAGGAAAAGTGACTTGCCCCAAATCAGAGAAGCAATGAGTATCACAAACCAGACACTTAACAATGCTGGCTCCTCTAGCACTTTTCTTAAAACAACACTTTAAGGTAGAAAATACAAATATCAGCATTTCCATTTTTTACAGATGAGTCAATTGAGGCTTGGGGAGGTTATCAGTCAATAAGCATTTATTCAGTGCCTGGTACGTGGCAGTCTAGGTGGCGCAGTGAATAGAGCCCTGGGCTGGGAGTCAAGAAGACTCATCTTCCTGAGTTCAAATCTGGCCTCAGACACTCACTAGTCATGTGTCCCTGGGCAAGTCACTTAATCCTGTTTGTCTCAGTGTCCTCATCTGTAACATGAGCTGGAGAAGAAAATGGCAAACCTCCCCAGTATCTCTACCAAGAAAACCTGAAATGGGGTCACGCAAAGTTGGACATGACTGAAAAATGACTAAACAGCAGTGACTATGTGATAGGCCCTGTGCCAAGAGCTAGAAATACAATGAAAGACAAAAGAGAGTCTTTACCCTCAAGGAGCTCGGAGTCTAATGGGGGAGACACAAGAAAACAAATTAGTGCAAATAAGCTCTAGACAAGAAAAACAGGAAATCATTTTAACAAAAATTAAGAGGGGTTGGGAAAGGGTTGTAGTAGAAGGTGGAATTTTAACTGGTACTTGAAGGAAGCCAAGGAAGCCAGAAGACAAGTTGCCCTGTGTCACAGTGGTTGTAAGGGACAGAATCTGGGATTAGAACCCAGATCCTGGGACAGCTAGGTGGTGCAGTGAGTAGAGCACTGGCCCTGAAGTCAGGAGGACCTAAGTTCAAATCCAGCCTCAGACACTTGATACATGTACTAGCTGTGTGACCTTAAGCAAGTCACTTAACCCCAATTTCCCTGCCTTCCTCCCTGCAAAAACAAAACAAAACAAAACAAAAAAAAAAAAACAAAAAAACAACCCAGATCCTAATGTATGACTCCAAGTTGAAGGCTCTCTCTATTATATCACACTGAGATTGAAGATGAGGCACAATAGAAGATATTCTGTGCTAAGAAATAACAAAATCTCAGGGGAAGGGACACAGAGGGCCACTACCAAATTAGTCTAAGGGGTCTAAAGAAATCCTGATCGAAAATCTTCATTGTCCAGGTAGTTGGAGTGGAGGGAATTGAAGTTGTCATTGAGTTTGTTAATGAAAGGGGGGATGATCACAAATCCTTGCAGCATGGTCTAATGCCTTCCTTCATTGGAATGGGGGAGGGGAGCTGGGGTGTGTGTGGAGATTTGGTGGTGGTGGTAATATCAGAGAAATTTCTTCTAGGAACCTGAGGCTTTCATCCCCAAGAGCTAAGGTTGGGAAACAGATTCCAGAAGTATTGAGACACAGAAGATCTTGCTAAATCAAGTTTAGCAGAGCTAGAAAACCTCAAGCTTGGTCTTTCCCCCAACTCTGACAATTCTCACTCCATTAACAAGATGTGGAAGATAGGATTCATTGAGTTAGGCAAGGAAGGGAAAATTAAGAAGGATTAAAGCCTAGCATTAAAGTCTAGAAGGTCAGAGTTAAGCCTTAAGCCTTTTTAAACTTTGAAACCTTTTGTTTTGTTATTGTAAACTGCTGCATATTTCCCCGAAGGGATTATTGGCAAAAATTCTTTAAAAAAAATTAAAAAAACCACCTTTCTCCTTTCCCTCTCACCCCTACTTCCATCCTCTGTTCCCACAGGGGATACCACATGGATAATGAGGACTCCATTTCCTTCTCTGTAAAATAAGGACATTGGACTAGATGGTCTATGTATGTGTTCCTTTCTAGCTCTAGATATATGGCTTGTAGCCTATGACTTTTATCAATTAGTTCTCTGCTTTCATTCATTCAGACTTGGAAAATTATCCTCTTCCACAGGCAAAGCCAAAAGATGAGAAACTAGTGCCCTTGATACTCTCTCTACTCTGGTTTCTGTGACACTGCTTTTCTGGTTTGTCTTTCTACTTCTCTGTTTCTTCCGTCATTTTTGTTGGCTCCTTTTCCATTTTTTTCTCCTTTAAAGTGGAAGGAGATGCCACTGTTAATTCCCTTCTTTCTCTTTTCACTTCCCATTCTTTCCATTGACTCCCCCACCCCCTACTGCCAGCTCCACATCTTCAACTATCACCCCTATGAGGATGACTCTGAAATACAAATCCCAGCTCTAAACATTCTCTCTAGCTCCAGATACAAATTTCCAATTGCCTAGTGGACATTTCCACTGGAATGGCTTGCTAGTACCATAAACTCAACAAGTTCTAAACTGTAATCATCAACTTCTCTACAAACCTTTCCTTAATGACTTCCCTATTTCTGATAATGGCACCATCATCAATAAATCAATCAACAGGCATTTATTTTCATCTATAATGTGTCATGCGCTCCCAATTACCAAGGCTCAAAACCTTGCAATCATTTTTATTCTGTTCCCTTAAGCCCCATATTCACCAAATTCTATAGATTTAACTACTATAATATCTTTTCCATCGATTTCCTCTTGTCATTTTCATTGTCACCACCCTAGTTCAGACCCTGGAATACTGTAATTACCTCGCCATCATCCTTCATACTGTTTGTTCTCAGAATAATTTTTCCTAAAGCCTGGATTTCTCTTTTGATACCTTTGAGCACATTGTATTCTATGTATCTAAAATGGCCTCCACTCCATCCCAGCCAACATCCACATGCCACACTTCCCACAAATTCTTCCCTAATTCTCATGTCCTGTCTTTAAACTCTCCTACCCTATGATCATCTTGAACTAGAAGAGCCCTTAGGGGCCAAGGAGTTTTGGTGATTATAAACTCCTTAGTCCAAACCCTTTGTTTTACAGATGACCAAGCTGAGGTCAGGGAGTTATGTGACTTGATAGGCATCAGAGGCAGAATCTGAATCCAAATCCTCTGTTGTTCCACAATCCCACACTATCTCCTTTCATGGTTTATACTTGCCTATGTAATTAGCTTGCTCTTTTCGCTGTCCCCTGACAGGATCTACTAAGCTGGCAAGGCTTCAGAAAAAGCTCTGTATGTTTGTTGTCTGAAGAGCAGCCTAAGTTCAGAAGAGGCTCCTTACCATGGTGGGCAATGTATTTTTTTGTTTATAACAACTCTCAAAGAACATTCACTAAATCATGTGGAGGTGGTGTTCTGTGTCAGGAGAGGGAGTACCCACAGTGACAAAATCACAGATCCCTGAAATATCAGGTTGTTATTTGTGTACATTTCATTTTGAAAGAATCTTGATGACCAAACCGCCAAATTAATTTTTGTACCTCCTTTGATATCCTGGCCAAAGTCTTATACATGGTAGATGCTCAATACATCTTTGCTGAATGAATGACTGGCAAACCTGGATAGGAATTTCCATCTGCCTCTTTCTGTTATAGCACATTCCATTCTTCTTCACCCAATGTGCCTCCTGCCCCCTTTTCCATAACTACCTTAATTAACTTCTGTGTAGTTTGAGCTTTTAGAAATGTCTTTTGGGTAATTAAATATTCTAACTGTGATTATCCCTTGAACAAGCAGTAATGAAAACACAAGCTCTGATGAAAGTGTTTCACAATCACCAAAACTCCTGGCATGAGGGAATTACAAATGAGATTTCTTTCCAGATTCCTTGCTTGCCAGTGGGACTGACTGCTTAACAGATTCCAACACCTCTGAAAAAACAAATTATCAGAGGGTTTAAAATGTAGTCTAAGAAGATGAAGGAAGAAGGAATTTCCAAAGTGTTAACAGGCTGGGTAATGGGGCTACTATATGGTGAGGAGTTTTAAACATACCTTTGAAAACTTTTTAATACATATTTGAATTTCATCTGGTGGATCACACATGGAGCACAATGACAATCTGAGGTGGAATTTTAAAAATAAGATCCCACTGAAAACAGGAATTGATTTTCACTCTGAGTTAAAGTACCGAGCCTAATAATTACTTATTCAATACCTGTATGTAAACAAGTCATAAATTTTCCCAAGGTTTTGTTTTGGGAAAAAAGAAAGAAGTAAAGAAAGAGGGAGGAAGGAATGATGGAAGCAAGGAAAGAAGAAAGGAAAGAAGGAAAGAAGAAAGGAAGAAGGGATGAAAGAATGAAGGATTGAAGAAATGAAGGAAAGAAAGAAAAAATGTCAGGCAGGAAGGAGGAAGGGAAAGAAGACAGACAAGGAGTAAGGGAGGAAGAAAAGAATTGAAGGAACAAAGAAATGGAAAGAAAAAAAGTAATGCCACATATTTCAAAATGGAAGGGGCCTTAGAGATCTGCTGAGCCAACCTCTTCTTTTTACAGATGAGGAAATTGATGCCTATAGAGGGGAAATGACTTACAAAAGGAATCACACACAAGGCAGGGATATGAAATCAGGCTTTCTAACCCCCAATCTAGTGGTCTTTCTGTCCTGATACTTTGTTTTGACTACCAATCAACTTTCTTCTTGCTCTCCCCTTTAATTTGCTAAATTCGCTGAGGATAGGAATGTATGTTAGATTCTTGCTCATCTGGAAAAAATCAGTAAAATATTTATTTTCCTTTCCTAACCTATAGAAAATTGTTTGTAACATTTTCCTCAGGTCTTCCCTTAAGTCCTGGAGTTCCTCAA
Source organism: Trichosurus vulpecula (assembly GCF_011100635.1). Taxonomy (NCBI): domain Eukaryota; kingdom Metazoa; phylum Chordata; class Mammalia; order Diprotodontia; family Phalangeridae; genus Trichosurus; species Trichosurus vulpecula. The sequence continues at coordinate 47,154,361 of NC_050580.1, read as the reverse complement.
GCTCTAAATTTAAGGTTCTGTAGTCCTGAACCTGGATGAAGAAGCCCCAAGGTATGTCGGAAAATGAACTTATATTTAACCACCTTCTGAGGTAGTAACCACTGGTGAAGAAGACACACAAAAGAAGCTACCTCTGTGCTAATGGGTTCTCCATGGTCCCCTGAAGTTCACATTTAGGATATCCGAACTGAGTTTTATGACTTCCCCAGTTGTCCAGGAACATGAGGAATGGGTAATGGAGATGCTCAATTATGAATACTTCTCTTAATCAAGGCCACTATTTTAAACTGAAGCAGGAGAGGATTGGTCATTAATTATATGAAGTAGGGTTGTGTTGTTCCCAGAAGAATGAAATTTCCAAAGAGGCAGCTGTGGTGGTGAGGAAACAGCCCTGGTTTTAGGTCTCATTTCTATCCTTAGTGGTGTTTGACCTGGACAACTTGTTGTAATTCTCTGAGTCTCAGCTTTCACGTCCGTAAAATGGGGAGAATCACATAATGCTCAAGAAAAAGGAGGTTTTCATTTTGCTGGGCTCTCTCTGATTAGACCATGTATGAAATACTGTGTTCAGATGCAGCAGTCACACTGTAGAAAGAACATTAATAAATGTGAGTGTTTAGAGCAGGACAGTTGGGTGGTGAAGGAATTTGATTTAAAGATAAGTTACAGAAATGGAGGATGTTTAACCTGGAAAGGAGAAGCCTTAAGGCAGGGGTTCTTTTCTTGTGTCATGGACACCTTGGACAGTGCCTTGTAAAGCCTAAGGACTATTTCTCAGAATAATCATTTAGAATGCATAAAATAAAATATATAAGATTAGAAAGGAAACTAGTTATAATAAAATATAGTTATTAATTAAAAAAAAACAAAATTCACAGACCACAGATGAGGAACTCTTGACTTACAGGAACATCATGGTTGATCTTGATCATTTGAATTCTTGAAGGACTGTCATGAGAAAGGAGGTTAGATCTGCTCTCTCTGACCCTTGAGGTCAGAACTGGAGCAGTGGGCAGAAGCCACAGAGAGGCAGATTTGGGCTTAATTTCAGGCAAGGCAACAATTTGAGAATGGCTGCCAGTGGAAGTGATCTGTTGCCCTCATTGATGGTCATAAGGCTAGATAACCATGTAAAAATCACTGAAACAAAGTCAGTAGATGGTGCTTGTCCTGTCTCTGTCATGAACTGTTTTACCTTAGGGCAGCTACTTAATCTCTCTAAGCTCTATTTTCCTCCTCAATTAAAATGGGAATCTTGGAAAGTGAAACCAGAACAGGGGTAATGGACTAGCAGAGCAAGGGTGTAAGAGTATACTCAGAAGGACTGAGAGTATGGGATAAATGAAACTGCAAAGAGATTGTGGTTGGAGAGCAAGCCTTGTACCTTTTAAGATGTTGGGGTTGGGTTCAAGTGATGGTGAAGTCTACCATATGACCACCTCAATGTGAGTGAAAGATCACAGGAGCTGAAGAAGTCAAGGGGCTATGGGAGAGAGGGACTTTTGGGAAGAAGAGAACACTTTCATCTGGAGTGGGATGTGGAAACAACAGAAAAGAGGCAGTATTTGAACTGATTCTTGCAGGAAGATAATAATTCTAGAAAGTCAAAGATGTGGTGGGAATGAATTCCAGACATGTACAAATAGCTTGTATGATTGCACAGAGGAAAGAGATAGCATAGAAAGGCCAGGGGACAGCTAGAAATAGCATGAGCTAGAAGGTAGAAAGCATGACATGAGGCTAGAAAGGCAATCTCTATCTGGAATATTTCAAATGTCAAATTAAGGATCTTCATTGTAGCTCTAAAATGGCCCTTATAGGTCATGAAGTACAATCCTTTCATTTTTAACAATGAGGAAATAGTCTTAGGGATCAAGTAAGCTGCCTAGGGCCATATAGCTAGTAAGTGTCTGAGTCAGGATTTGAACCCAGGTTCTAAGTCCCATTCTTTATCAATTGAACTGTGTTGTTTGTATTTTTATCCTAGATGCTGTAAGAAACAACTGAAGATTTCTGTACAGGAAACTGTCAGAACTCTGCCATAGCAAGATAATTTTGTTATTTGGGTATAGGATGGATTGGTTATGGAAGGACAGAATAAAAGCAGGGAGACCAGTAGGGAGGCTACTAGTCCAGGTGAGAGAAGATAAAGGCATGGACCAGAATCATGGCAGTGTGAATGGAGAGAAAGAAAAAAAAAAGAAAGGAGAGACAGAGACTGCATGAAGGCGCAATCAATAGAACTTGGCAATTAATTGGATGTGAGAGGAGAGGCAGAGGAAGAGTCATGGGTAACTCCAAATGAACAGATCCAGTAGGACAAGAGGGGTATAGAGTGCACTGGTTATCCTAAGCCAAGGCCAAACCAGATATTCTTGGCTTTCTGAAAATCCAGGAGCAAAAGCAAATTCAAGGACATCATTGCTACTTCGTAGGAAAAAAGGGCAATATCTTAGGTTGGCAGAATTTCTTTCTTGTTCTGGTCTTAGTGCTTCCATCTTTCTTACTGGAATTACAGCCGGAATGAAATGAAATGAAGTGAAATGATGGTTGTGATGAAATGATCATCACAACCCCTGCCACTCAGAATTCTGGAGTAACTGTTCCCTGCACAGTGTGTCTCAGATATATAAGAGCTGGGGGCTCAAATATGGCAGTTAGAGCATTGAGTGAGCCTGGCATTGAATGGGAACCCTTTGGATCATCTGAGATCATCAATCCCAGATGTAGGGCTAGACATGCCCTTAAGAGTGAGCCAGTCCAACCCCCTCCTCCATTTTCTTTTTTTTAATATGTGAAGAAAATAAAACCTGGGAAGTGTAAATGATTTTCCTAAGAACATAAAGGTACTTTATGACTGAGCTGGGATATGAATCCAGGTCATGGACCTCCAAATCCAGTGTTCATTCCAGTTCAGTATATCACATGGCCTTTGCTTACAGATGGTCTGTGTTTTTCCCATCAGAGATATCCTCAGATGCCTCCAAGGAGACTCATTGGCCTCTTCTTGGAACTGCTCAGGGGCACCACAGAGGCTGTTAACGTTGGCCCCGCCTGAGACTCCACTAGTGCCAGTAGGAATAACAAAAGAGCATGTAACCTTTTGTCCCTGATTTTCCTCAAGGGTCTTTTTTAGCTTTCCTATTACAGGGTTTTGTTTTTATGTTGCCTTGAATAAAGACTGAATAGAAAGGAAAACAAAATCTATAAGAGTGCAAAAAATGGGAGTAGAAAATTTCCAAGTCTCCACATGTATTATTCTAGCAGAGCAGGCAAAGGAGAGCAAATGAGCTTTCTCATTAAACTGCTAAAGCATAAAGTTATTGGTCCGTTAAGCTTTGCTCCAACCAGTGAACAAAATTTTCATCCGTTCTTGTCAAAATTTGTTACCCCAAACCTTTGTAAGTCAATGTAGTTTCTTAAATGGCATAGGACTTATATTAGTAGTCTATCTTGCTTGTCTATCCTAGATAATATGGTAATTATCAGCTGTATAATTGGAAAGGGTGAAGGGTATGATCATTTGCCCCTCCAGGATGTGCTGGTAAATGTTTAATAACCTGCTTTTGGAAAAAATGGGTATGACAATTTAATTTTAATATACATTATGAACATTTTCTCCATTGTTTTATTAAATTTCAATAATTAAGAAAATAATAAATCAAGACCTGATTTGTAGTTTCCTGAGATGTAAATATTCACACTGAAAATGGAACAGTCTGTTCTCTGGATCTGGTAGGAGTTGGCTCCAGCATACCCTTGGGTTCCTCCCATTTAGAAGGGTGGATCTTGGGAAAGTGAGGTCCCAGTGAATCATGTGACTGGTAGCTTTCTGTTGCTAACAAGATTGGGTCTCCTTGATTCAAAGCTGATTCGTTCCCAATGAAGGGGGCATGGTGGCCACTGGTATCCTAGAGCTGGCATAAAGCTTTAAGTGGTGAAAGGTGATATTATTTTCAAGCCCAAGAAGGCGGCAAGGGATTCTTAATCTGAGGTCCATGAATTTATTGTTTCAATATTTTGATAATTATGGTTTACTGTAATTGATTTCCTTTTTAATCCTATGTATTTTATTTTATGAATTTAAGACATGATTTTGAGTAGGGTTCCCCAGACTGACAAAGGGATCCAAGACACTAAAAAGGATAAGATCCCCTGGGCTATCTGTAGGAACACTAGTAGGAAGGAAGGAGGCCTGAATAGACTAGAAGCAGTGGGCAAGGCTTGTGGCACTGCTCAGATCACTGGAGCACTCTCTCTTTGGGAAGACTGAGAGGAAACAGTTTTTCTCTTTTCTTGTGGCTAACTTCCTGGTAGCAGGGGATCAGGAGAAGGGGCTCTCACATCCTCCACCTGGCTCCTCTCCGGTGGATGTGTCACAGTCCCTTCAATTGCTGGGCAGCTGTGGATTGATAATCTAGTGGCATCTCAGTTATAGGCAGAGCTGAAACTGGGGTAGGGGGACTGGGACTTTTTTTCTTTTCCAGGTTCTAAATTTAGGACTCTTAGGGATGCTGCCAGGAATGGTAGTCCTTCTGCAATACAGAAACTGTAGGGTTGAGCACCTCATTAACTGGAAGTGAATAAAACAGGAAGCAGCTTCTCCTCTACTTTGCTGTGCCCACTTCCAGGGACAGCCCTGTACAGGGGTCCTTGTTTCCTCACCATAGGCAGGGGAAACAACCTTTCCTGCTGAAGCTGCCCTTCAAGCACCTTGCTCCACTTGTGGATTGGAGTTTTTCTCCCAAGGCACAGAAAATTCTTAATTATATCTTCTGGCATGGCTAGGGGTCTTGTCCATATGCTTTGAAATCGTCATTAAATATTCTCTCTCTCTCTGTCCCTTTCTCTCTCTCTCTGTCTCTTTCTCTCTCTCTCTCTCTCTCTCTCTCTCTCTCTCTCTCTCTCTCTCTCTCTCTCTGTCTCCTCTCTCTCTCTGTTTCTGTCTGTCTCTGTCTCTGTTCTACCTTCTTCCTTCTTTCTCCTTTCCCTCCCTTGTTCCCTTTCTCCCTCCCTCTCTCTCTGCCTCTCTTCCCCCCTTCCCAATTTGCGTTGTCCATCTGTCTCTCAAGTAAAGTTGTCTCCATTTATTTAGTCAGTCACACATCCTATTTTTCAGTACCCCAAATCCTGAGTTCTTGTTTGGGAAGAGGGGTGGTGTGGAAAAGAGTTCAGGTCTAACCCTCCCCACCCTAATACCTTCTTGGGAGACTGATCAGAACAATGCAGCTCAGCTTATCCTACTGATATGACTAGGAGGAAAAGCATCTTGGCTCCAGCTTATCCATTCCCTAAGAGGCATCTGACAAATACATGTGCATACACTTTGAATCCTTAAGCTACATATTTCAAAGGATATCTCCATTCCAGTCCAGGGAGGATGCTAGAAATGTCCTCACATACCCTGAGAAATCTTTTCTAGGCATTGTTCCCAAGCTTTTATAATGAATTCAGTTTTATAACAGCAAACACTAAGTCCTTACTATGAATGAATAAATGAATCAGTATTTATTAAATGTTTTCTATATGCTAAGAAATGTGATAAGCACCGAGGAACCAAATAGAAAAGCGAAACAGTCCCTAGTCAAGGATCTCACATTCTAATTTGATGTATATACGTATACGTATACGTATATGTATACATATATGTACTGCATACACACATACATGCATATATACACACAGATATACATAGACACAGATTAGCACACACATACATGGAAGAGGGCTTAGCAGGGCAAATGGAAAAGGCTTGTGCTCCTAAGGGTGTAGGTAAGGGTATATAATAACAAGATCTAGGTGTCTTTAGGGCAAGCAGTACCTACCATGTGTAGTACATTGGGTGAGGCATTGGAAACATGAGAATGAGAATATTTGTATGCATGTTCTTGCTCTTTTTTAAAAAAAAATTATCAATTATTTTAGTTTACAACACTCATTTCCATAATTTTTTGAGTTCCAAATTTTCTCCCCCTTCCTCTCTTCCCCCTCCCTCCCCCCAGGCAGCATGTAATCTGATATAGGTTCTACATATACCTTCACCTTAAACTTATTTTCCCAACAATCAAGTTGTAAAGAAGAATTATAACCAATGAAATGAACCACGAGAAAGATGAAACAAAACCAAAAATAAAATAAAAGAGAGAGCAAATAGTGTGCTTCAATCTGTATTCAGACTGTAATTCTTTCTCTGGATGTGGATAGCCTTTTTCATCATGAGTCTTTTGGAGCTGTCTTAGAACTTTGCATTGTTGAGAAGAGCCAAGTTTATCAAAGTTAGTCATCACAGAAGCAATGTGTCTATGGTTGTGTACAATGTTCTCCTGGTTCTGCTCTCTCCACTTATCATCAGGTCATATATAGGTCTCTCCAGGTTCTTATGAAGTCCATCTGCTCCTCATTTCTTATAGCACAATAGTATGCCATTCCCCAATTGATGGGCATCCCTTTAATTTCCAATTCTTTGCCACCACAAAAAGAGCTGCTATAAATATTTTTTGTACACACGGGTCCTTTTCCCCCTTGTGTGATCTCTTTGGGATATAGCCCTGGGAGTGATATTGCTGGGTCAAAGGGTATGCACATTTTTATAGCCCTTTGGGCATAGTTCCAAATTACTATCCAGAATAGTTGGATCAATTCATAACTCCACCAACAAAGCAATAGTGTTCTAATTTTCCCACATCTTCTCCAGCATTTGTCATTTTCCTGTTTTGACATGTTAGCCAATCTGACAGGAGGGATGTGGTCTGATTGATTGATTCCTTCAGCAGTACCTGAGAGCTGTTTTGATTTTCATTTCTCTAATCAATAGTGATTTAGAGCATTTTTTCATGACTATAGATAAGTTTAATTTCTTCCTCTGAAAACTGCTTATTCATATCCTTTGACCATTTATCAATTGAGGAATGACTTGTATTCTCATAAATTTGACTCAGTTCCCTGCACATTTTAGACATGAGGCCTTTGTCAGAAACACTGGTTGTAAAATTTCTTTCCCAATTTTCTGCTTCCCTCCTAATCTTGGTTGCATTGGCTTTGTTTGTACAAAAACTTTTCAGTTTAATGTAATCAAAATTATCCACTTTGCATTTCATAATGCTCTCTATCTCTTGCTTAGTCATAAACTCTTCCCCTCTCCATAAGTCTGACAGGTAAAACTATTCCCTTCTCTTCCAAATTGCTTATAGTATCATGTTCTTGATCTTTCTGTGAAGTAAATATCCCTTTGTCCAATTCCATCAGTGTTAAGTGGTTAAATAGAAATGGGGTACCTGTCACTGGGCCCCTAGAATGGGGGCCATAAGCAGTTAGGGCTCAAGGCAGAAGCAGAACATCGCTGTGATGTGGACTAAAAAGCATTCCAGAATTAGAATGAGAGATCATGGAACAGGTCAGGGAGACACCTGCTCAGCCTCTATATTTTCTGTCCTTACACATACTCTCATTTTACTCCAACTGGACTTGTAGCTACCCTTCAGACTTGGCATTCCGTCACTCACCTGCATACATTTGGACAAGGCCTGTCGTATACCTAGAATTTACTTTTTTCTCAGCAAGAGCCCTCATTTTCTTATAGGACTCAGCTGATAATGGGAGGTTAATAAATATTTATTGAATTGTGTTAGATTTAATCGAGAGGAAAGGGAAGAAAGTATCATCACTACCTGAGTAGATGGAAGCAAAAAGAAGTGGTACCTGAATTGAGCCTTGAAGGAATCAATCAATCAGCAAACATTTATTAAGGACATATTGTGCAAAGTACTAGAGATAGAAAGACAAAAATGAATGTACCTGTCCTCAAGGAGCTGACACTCTATGTGGAAGACAACATAACCTGCTCACCCCAGTTACCCTTCTTTGGACATGCTCCAGGTGACCAACACCTCTCCTAAAAGGCAGCTCTCATGACTCTCTACCACCCTCCAGATGTGATCTGATGTGTTCTGATCTCCAGATCTGATCCAGATGTGATCTGTCAGAGACAATGTATGTCATGGCTATCTCCTCCCCTCTCCCTAGATACTGAAGATTTAACAATTGGCTCTCAAAAGCCTAACTGGCTCCGGCATACACAGGGACATAATCCTCCCTATACCACTTCAATCTCTGAGCAGGATTAGGCTCACAATTTAGCTCAGTCCCTATGAAGCAATGATTCCACTAAGTTCGATTCCAAAAATGGATCTCCTAAGACTTCTGTTGGGCTGAAGTCTTGATTAATGCTCCTTAGGATATCAATATTGGGCTGACTTCTGCTTCTGGTCTACATTCCTGAACTCCTAGATTCTTCTCAAGCTTCCAGCCCAGTTTGGAGTCTCCCCTCTCTGCACCATGAAGGGAAAAGAATAAATGAAAAGGCCCCAAACCCAGCTTGTCTTGGAGGCCAATATGGCCCCGGGGAAGGAAGGACCCATTGCCCTTCCCCTGGCACCACAGTCCTCTTACCTGAAGCCATTAGTGAAGGAATCACCTCACTCGCTCAGACATGACTGCAGGAAAGACATAACTCATGTTGACTCAAGCCCTTTGGAAGATCCAGGCAGTTCTGGCTACACAGGCAATGGAAAGAAGAATGGAGAGTCAAGATGACATATGGATTGTCTTTTCTCTTTATATTCTAAGAACTTTGCAAAAGAAGGCACTTAATATATGTTTGTTGAGTTTGATTGAATTGAGTTGGCCAGAACATGTAGAAAATCCATTCAATGAAGGAGCAGTAGACTACATGGATAAAGCAAAAGTAAAGGAAAAATGGGCTGGAGTATCAGCTAGTAGCGGGGCAGCTAGGTGGCTCAGTAGATAGAGCACCAACCCTGGAGTCAAGAAGACTCATCTCATACAGCCTCAGACACTTGCTAGCTGTGTGACCGTGGGGAACTCACGTAACCCTGTTTGCCTCAGTTTCCTCATCTGTAAAATGAGCTGGAGAAGGAAATGGCAAACAATTTTAGTATCTCTGCCAAGAAAAGCCCAAATGGGCTCTTGGAAAGTCAGATAGTCTGTTTTGTCCACAATATAGAGGGGGCAATGAATGGAGAATGGGAGAATGGATGAAGTTGCGAGTTAAAGCCAGACCATGGGAGGCCTTGAATATCAGAGTGAGGAGTTTGTGTCTTATCCTGTAGGAAAATGGAATCATTTAAGCAGACCTGCACATAAAGGCAAGGCATAAAACAATGGGTATGGCCAGGAGACTATCAGATTATACCAACATGATGTAAGTAGCCAGATCACAGCTTTCTCAGTCCCAATTCATTGGATCATTAGAGCTGAAAGGGACTTTAGAGATCATCTACTCCAACTCTTTACAGATGATAAAACTGAGGTCGGGAGTGATTAAATGACTTGCCTGTGATTCCACATGTAGAAAGTGGCCATCGGGATTTAAACTCAAGTCCCTCCCCTGATTCCAATTCTAGCATTTCTTCCATTATATCTCCTAAAGATTTGTTAATGGTTTTGTTTTATATTCCTTTTTAAAAAATCATTGGTGTTATTATTTTGACTAAGGAAATGAGAAAAGTGCAGAAGGATGAAGTGTTGGGTCATGCTTAAGAAAGTAAAATAAGACAAAGGGAACTGACTTCAAGGAGTGAATTGAGGTTTTCAACTAAAATTCCTGCCACCAGGAAAGGCTTTGACTTGAGGAAGGGAAGGAAATTCCAAATGAAGCACTAGATTGGCACTCTTGGGCTGAAATGGTAAGAACCAGGTTTCAGCCCTGGAGGAAAATGCTTTTTAGTCTCACAGTAATAAGCAAACAAGGAAAGGGCCTTAGAGTGGCTATACCATCTCAGCCTTATCTACAGCATCACAAACATAACATTCTAATACAATAAAAACTCAGGAAAGGACCTATTTGAGATGGATCTTTCCAAGATAAACACCCAGAGCTCCCCATGGGAAGCCATCTAGCACATTTCCACTGGCTTTTCTATTCAGACTGGTACAGCTACCTCCATCTACCAGGATCATGAAAATGCATTAGATATAATCATCTATGGGAACACTTCCTCAGGCCTTTTGCTTGCCCATCAGGAGTCCCAAAAACAGTGACTTCCTAATTTTGTTCAAAAACTGGAAATAAGCTCAGCATACAAGCAGGCTTTAGGCTCCCATCTGGAAAGAGGTGGTCAAAGAGCTAATAAGGTTGTAGAATAAATGAAAAGAAGCATGATATCCAGAGAGAGGGGAGAAGATAGCCCCACTGTATTTACATCAGATAGCTCACATCTGGAAGGTGCCAGGGAGTCCTGGGAGGTGCTTTTCAGGAGAGATATTGGTCACCTGAAGCATATCCAAAGTAGAGTGACTGGGATGAACAATTTCCATTGAAAGTGGGAGCTGTTTCACCATGAACTTTGGGCATGGCTGTTGGCATTTAACCCTTTCTGGCTTGTTTGCTTATATGTAAAATGAGGACAAGAATTTACACACTATCTGCCTCAAGTTGGTATTGCAAGAAATGAATTAGAGTGTTTTCAAAAAGTCTTTATGGTGCTAACATAACAATAAGGCTCATAAACTCACAGATTTATGGCTAGAAGAGACCTCACAGACCATCTAGTCCAACCTTCTCATTTTACAGAAGAAGAAACTGAGGCACAGATAAGTGAAATGATTTTTTTAAGTTATACAATTAATAAGCATCAAAGGTAGGATTCAAATTCAGGTCCTCTGATTCCAAAACCAGTATTCTTTCTCTTTTTTTAATTGACAAGAACTTATTTTCTCCCCCTCCCACCTAAAATTAAAAAAAAAAAACAAAATCCTTGTTAAAAAAGTATACATGCATATATATATATATATTCTTAAAGCAGAATATTAATCAATTACGTTAATAACCATAATTTATTCAGCCATTCCCCAACTGTTAGGTACCCCTTTAGTTTTCAGTTCTTTGCCACCCAAAAAAGGACTATAAATATTTTTGTATATATGTGTCCTTTTTCTGTTTCTTTGATTTCTTGGGGGCATAAGCTTAGTAGTGTTATTTCTAGGTCTAAAAGCATACACAGTTTAGTGACTTTTGAGGGATGGTTCCTAATTGCTTTCCAGAAAGGCTAGACCAGTTCACGGCTATACTAATGGTATGTTTTCCCACATTCCCTCAAGCATTTGTAATTTTCCTTTTTTGTAAGTTCTGCCAATCTTATGGTATGAGGTGGAATTTAAGAGTTACTTTAATTTATATTTCTTTAATTATCAAAGTGATCCGGAGCATTTTTTTCATATTGTTGTTGATAGTTTGTATCTATTCTTCAAAAATTTGGCTGTTCATATCCTTTGGCCATATCTCTATTGGGAATGGCTCTTAGTCTTATAAATCTGAATTAGTTCCCTATATATCTTAAGAATGAGACCATTATCAGGGAAACTCAGTGAAAAGATTCCCCCTCCCCCAGTTAACTGATTTACTTCTAATTTTAGCTGCATTGGTTTTGTTTGCACAAACCTTTTTAACTTTGTGTAACCAAAATTGTCCATTTTATTTCCTTTGATGCCCTCTATCCCTTGTTTGGTCATGGACTCTTTCCCTATCCACAAATCTGAAAGGTAATTTCTTTCTTGCTCCTCTAATTTGTTCCTTAAGTCACTCTAAAGTCTAAGTCTTGCATCCACTTTGGAACTTCTCTTTGTATATGATGTGAGATGCTGATCTGTATCTAGTATTTTCCAGACTTTCCCAGTTTTCCTAGCAGTTCTTTGTTAAATAGTGAGGTGTTAGTCCAGTAACTGTACTTTGTGCATTTGCTTCAATATATTGTTTGTCTAATCTGTTCTACTGATTAACTTTTCTATTTCTTAACTGAATATTAAATCTTTCTGATGATTGCTTCGTTGTAGTACAGGTTGAGATCTGGCATTGATAGACCCCCTTCCTTGCCACTTTTTTCATTATTTCCCTTGAGATTTTTAACTTTTTGTTCCTCCAGATGAATTTCATTATTTTTTTCATAGTTCTAAAAACTAATCCTTTGGTAATTTGATCGGTATGATACTGAATAAAAAACTTAATTTTGGTGGTATTTCCATTTTTATTACATTGGTTTGACCTAACCTTGAACAGTTAACATTTCTCTAGTTATTTATGTCTGCCTTTATTTCTGTAAAGAGTGTTTTGCAGTTGTATTTGTATGTCTCCTTTGTGTATTTTAGCAGGTAGATTGCCAAGTATTTTATTTACTCTGCACTTATCTTAAGTGGAATTTCTCTTTCTAGCTCTTCCTGCTTTTTATTGTTGTTAATATACAGAAATGCTGAAGATTTATGTAGATTTATTTTATAACCTGACCCATGCTTCTTCCAATATAGCATGCTACCTCCCTTAGGAGACTCAAAACCACAATATATGATGATCAGTTGAAAGAACTGGTGATGTTTAGCCTGATGTAAAGGTTTGATTTGGCGGGAGGGAGAATGTGTGATTGTTATCACATATTTGAAGGGTTTTCATGGTGTGGTAGAGTGGAAAGAATATAGGCTCTGAAGTTGAGGCCCCCAGATTCAAATGGGGTTTTCTTACTTGTTATTGCTGTGACTTTGGAAAAGCCACTTAATGCTCCTGGACCTATTTTCTTATATGTTAAAGAGGAGGTTAGACTAGATGGTCTTTGCAGTCCCTTTCAGCTTTAAATGTATGATCCTTTGGTGGTTAGACAGATTAGACTTGTTTAGAAGGATTACACTTGACTCCTAGAGAGGAGAACTGAGATCAATGGGTGTAAGTAGGGAGGCAGGTTTTAGCTCAACATAAGGAAAAATGTCCTAGTTAGTACTATTCTCAAGAATGGACTGATTGCCTTTGGAGCTTGTGGGGTCTTCATCCTGGGAGGTCTTCAAGCAGAGCCTAGATGAACAATTTCTGGCAATCCTATAGAAAGGATTCCTGTCCAAGTGATTCCACAGGTAACTCTGACTCTAAGATTCTGTAATCCTATGATTTATATAAGAAGGATTTCCATCAATCTGAAGCTGGTAGGATTTGTACCAAAATTAGATCGGGGCACAGAATCAACAAACCAGGATAGTGTGGAATTTGAGACTATAGCTGCTAGCAGCTATAGTAATCAACCTCTTTTCCCTAGTTTCAATAAAAAAGTTACATTCAGATGAATCCAAACCTTCCTCTCCTATGCCATCCTGCCTATTGTTCTTAGAAAATAGGACACCTGGAAATGAGCCTCAAGTTTGTAGCACGTGCACTTTTCTCACTTTATCTGAGAAACAAATGACTTACCCAGATGGCATGATTTGTAGCCAACATTCTGGGTGTTCTGGTGTTCAGACTGAGGGTAGACTTCATTGACACATCTGGTTGGAGGGAGCTGTGGTGTGGGAGATTTGGAGTTACAAGATAAAAGTCAAAGTCTCAGCTCTGTTGCTTACTAGCTTATTATACCCAGAACAAATCATTTCAGTTTTCCAGGACTCAATTTCCTTATTTAGAAAATGGTGGCAACAATCTTTGCACCTCCCAAAGGTATTATGAGATTCAAAGAAGATAATGCATGTAAAACATTTGTCAGCAAAAAAGTTCTATTTAAATATGATGTTATTATTATAAATCTTTGGTATTTTCCCCTCTAAATTGTGACATCCACTGATAATGTTTAAGCTAGTTTAAGCTCAAATTCAAGACAATCTCAAGCTACATTTCAGAACTAGTTCTTAGACTAAATACAGCCTAATCACATTAATCCAGTTCAAATAAATCACATGAAACATATGACAAGTCATTTAAAATGTCATCATAATAGATATCGATGTCCAGTATGGGGAAAGGAAACTAGATTAGAGTCAGAAGACCTGAGTTAAATTCCCAGTTCTGAAACCCTGAGCAAGTCACTTATGCCCTCTGCCTCAGTTTCACCATTTGAAAAATGGAAATAACTATTTTTGTATCCCACAGTAATGTTGTGATACAAATGTGAGATATCAATGCTGTTTCAAATGACTATTTATTAGGAGAAAGTCCTTGAGGGCAGGGACCTTTTCAATTTTGTCTTCATTTCTCCAGAGTTTAGCATAAGATGTGCTTCTTAAATGCTTGTCATCATCACAACCCCCATTTATATAACAACAACACTGTGAGTTCACGGATTATTGTCGTTTACAGAATGTATGAGGTTATGTGGCCAGAGAGAGGGATACTGATAGCCAGCCTCTGTAAAGACTCTTCTGGCATTCTCAGGATGTTAAAGAAAAAGAAGAAAGAATCCAAGGCTGTTGGGTTGGACACTCAGCGGTGAACTAATGGACAGGAACAATAGTTAAATGGGATGAGTAGATTTGGATGGGTTGCTAAATACATCATTGTAAGGAAAGCCTACATCAGCGAGATCATAGACCCATTGGAACATTGGAGTATTCCCAACAAGAAGCACTTTTTGTCTAGTTTAACTTTAAATTATTTTAGTTGCTCAGTGACTAGTTCTAAAAACAATTCTGCCATTTTAGTGTTAGAAGTACTCCATTATCAAAGTCATGCTGGCAAACCATAACTCTGGAACTGAGCTCGCTTCTATGACAGCACCAGCCTACTCCCCTCTAAACAGTTGCAAGAATTTCCCTTCTGCAGCACAAACCTTCCATGGGTTCTTTCGACATGCACATGATTTTTCTATGTGGCAAGTTTGAACTAAATTAGCCCAGGCATTTCTGAACTCCATGAACAGGAAGAAAACAACCTTTTTCAATTTGAAAAATAAATGGAGGTGTTTCTTTCTTGTGTCTGACAGTTCCCCAATATCTGACCTGTCAACATTCATATTAAATAAGAGAGTCTCTTCTTGGAAGCCTGGGATCTCTCTGAGTTTGCTCAAATAATGTAGAAAGAAAACTTGTAGATAGGAAGAAAGAGCTCATATATAAATGAAGGAACCTTTGTAGTTCATGAAGTTAAATAGCAGAATCACAGAAATCCCAGAGTTAGAAGACAACTCAGAGGAGAACAAGTGGTCATCTACCTTCACCTTAAGGGTTATGGGTAATCCACTGTCTCCTGAGAAAACTTAATCTACATCTGAATAGGTCCCATTATCGGGCAGCCCTTCATTAGATCAAACTAAATTTGCATCATTGCAACATCCATCCATTGCTCTAAGTCCCCTAGGGCCAAACAGAACAAATCTGACCCCTCTTTCCAGATTGGTGGACTCCAAACTTTTTTGATTGTAGATCACCATAAAGATACTTTGGAACACTCTCTTCCTCCTGATGTGGGCATGTTTATTTATTTACAAATAAGTTGTTCTGCTACAAGACACCATTGACTGGAGAGAGAAGTACCCTCTCCTCTCCTTATTCCATCTATCACTCCCTAACCTGTCACTTGACTCCAGAAGAGGGATAAGGGGAAAAGTGAAGAGTGATTTTCCTTTCCAGAGCTAGGTTATTCCACCTTAGCTGGCTTTCTTCTCTATTGCCAGAGGCTGACTCAGCTGTCGGGGGCCTCCTATCATAACTGACTCCAGCACTGCCAAGCTTGTTTTACAAAGGCTACTATTTTTATTTGTCACTGTTCAATCATTTTCAGTTGTGTCCAACTCTTTGTCATCGTATTTGGGGTTTTCTTGGCAAAGATACTGGAGTGGTTTCCCATTTCTTTCTCCAGATCATTTTACAGATAAGGAAACTGAAACAAATGGGATTTACTGACTTGCCCAGGGTCACACAGCTAATGAGCCTGAGGGCAGATTTGAACACAGGAAGGTGAGTTTTCTTGGCTCCAGGCCCAGTTCTCTATTCACTGCACCACATAGTTGCCTAAAGGCTTCCATAGTCATGGCTAATTCTTCAACAAACCAATACTTAGCCACATTGTGCATTCTCAGCATCTTTGTTGAGATTCTTTAGTACATCCAGGGAGGCCCTTAAAAAACAATGCCTGAACCTTCTCAGATCATGAGAGAAATATACAGAATTTAGAATATGAGTTTAATAAACACCCCTGTGCATACATAGGACTCCCAGATGGACATATCCAGACCTACATGTCTCTCTTATCTCTAGAGCTCCATTCTCACATCACCAACTGCCTATTGGACATTTCAAACTGGTTCTTCCTAAATTCAGCATTTCTAAAACTGAACTCCTCACCTTGTTCCCAAACCCACCTTTTTTTGAACTTCTCAATTTCTGTTTCAGGAAACACCATCCTCCCAGTCTGCCAGATTTTCAGTCTTGGAATCATCCTCAACTGTTCACTCTCCTTCAAATCCACCCACCCCTGCCAACCCTACCCACCACTCAATCAGTTAAAAGTCTTGTCCCTTCTAGATGAACAACATCACTTTCATTTCTCTCTTTCTCTCTACTTCCCTAGTTCAGGGTCTCATTGAGTCTTCCCCGGATCATTTCAAAAATATCCTGATTGACCTCTTTGCCTTAGGGTTCTACCCATCCCAATTCATCTTTCATATAGCTGCCAAGGTGCTATTACTAGACTAAAATTCTGACCACATCACTCTTTTATTCCATAAACTCCATTGGCTTCCTATTACCTCTGGGGTCAAGTAAAACTTGTTGTTTGGCGACTTTGCTCAAAACTATGTTTCCAGTCTAAATATATATTATTCCCCTTAATGTGCTACAGCGTTTCACTGTTTGAGTCTTCTTGGCATTCTTCACAAACAATATTCTATCTTCAGTTTATATGCCATTACCCAGGATGCCCCCCTCATGGCATACTCTTCCTTCTTGCCTCAGCCTTTTGGAATCCCTAGTTTTTTTTTCAAAGTTCAGCTCATGTGGGACCATTTTTAATCATGATACCCCTACCTACAAGTACCTTCCCTTCAAAAAAGTATCAATGCATCTATGTTGTTTCCCTTGATAGAATGTAAACACCTTGAGGGCAGGGACTGTTACTTTGTAGTGATTATATCCTCAGTACACAACACAATACTTGGCATAGATTAAGTGCCCAGTAATTGCTAGATGTTCTACAAAAATTTATTAAGCTGTCAAATGCCTGCTATGTGCTAGGCATTATTTTAGGTGTTAGGGACAGAAAGGCAGAAATGAAAAATAATATCTGTCCATAGGTACTTACATTTATTCTTAGGCAGAAGCCTAATTGACTTAGACTTGGCCTATTTATCAGTGATCATTGCCCTTAGCAACCAAACCAGCTGAACCCAGCTATTTTTATTTTGCTAGTCACAGAAAGGCGCAGACTAGAAGCCCCCACCCCCACCCCCCAGAACTCCCTGATCTCTTAGAAGCACTGGAGAAGATCACATCTCATCATAACCAAGCATAGGGCTTTGATCCATTGCTAAAGAAGGACTCCTATACACCACAGAAAAGACATACCTTGAGGCATAAAGTCTCACATAAGGCTTTTTAGTTTTCGGGCCCAGGACATGACCCTGTAGCTACTAGCAGACGCCTCTGGCCCAGAATGCCATTAATGGTACTTTCAAATTAGGGCCTTTATCCACAAAAGAATGGATTTTCTGGCCTATCATGGTGGGTTAAGAAAAGGCATAATAAACACCAGCTTCAATGTCTGAAACTCCCACTCCTGCTCTGGGTCCCAATGGTACATGATTATCTTTCTTCTTAAGAATTGGGTCAGAAAGATCTGGATTCCAGTTTCGTCTCTGACACCTAAAACTGTATAGTTACTGATCCTGTATTGGTGGAGGAGGCTTCATACCACAAGTTTCCTACATTGATGAAATCATAGGCAAACTAACAAATAAAATGGACCAAAGACAAGCAATCAGAAGAGAATTAGATTAATGGTTCATTCATGCAAGCATCTCAAAATGAGCTGGTTGTAGAACTTGGCTACTTCTAGGAATTGTTATCCATTGTAGAGGGGTCCACTCAAATTCAATGGCATGTATGGATATTGACTGCATTTGAAGTACTGCCAGGCCTGATACATATTCCAGAAATTCAATTTGTAGTAAGGAAAAGGCATGTTTTTCTGTGTTATGATACACACCATGTGGTAGCAATCTCTGGAGAATCTCTTGCTCTTGGCATGTGTTCTTTTGGCTGATGGGAAAAATTAAAGTATTTCAAATGACATAGATAAGCATGGAGCATGGGCCAGGTCAGCTGGTACTTTATACATGCCTGTGATTAAGGTAAGATCCTTCAATTGTAAAATAAGGGGATCTGATCTCCAGCTCTAAATCCTGCAGCTTTATGGTCAATCAATCCATCCATAAGTATAATAAAAAGGTATTTCACAGAATCTAAGGGGGTTGGAAAAATGTCACGGTACCACGGTCAGAGAAGAACATTTCAGAGTTCAAGATCTCTAAGGCTGGACATTTTTAAATGATAATGTACTTTAGCATGGGACCACCCCTGTGTGTGTTGCTGAAGCAATGTTGATAAAGGTCACAGTCATGGAGGAGGTAAAACAAACAAACAAAAAAAACTTTGAGGCCAGGGAACTAGCCGGGTCATCAAGATGGATGCTGAAGTCACCAAGGAAAACAGCAAGTAGAACAGGGAGGAAAACCTCAAGCTAGGCACCTAAGTTACTGAGAAAATCAGAAGACTATGCTGGAACAGCAACAAAGGTCTCAAGAGGGTGGTGGTCAGATGAACCCAAAAGGAAGAAAGCTGTTGACTTTGGTGTGAATTATGGTATTCTGAAATGACAAGAGGGATCAAAGAGGATGCCAGCCTCTCCTGGATCAATAAGTGTCCAGATTGTGTGTGTTCTGGGGTTAGCAGGGAGGGAAGAGTGGCCAGCACAAAAAGGAGAGAGAGGTCAGAGAACTTTGAGTCATTCAAGAATTTATAAACAAACCACTGGCGGCTCAACATCTTGATCATCAGAATTCTTTGTCCTGTCCTTTATTATCATTTATTTTTCTTGTCTAAGAACCAAACCCATATGTCCCATTTGCTTACAGTCTTTTATAATACGGTCCAATGAATCACTGTTTGTCAAGACAACATCTTCATTTGATGCTATTGGGTTAAAGGTTAAACTGGATCTTCTGAGAAGTTGAGATTGGATTCATCACCCCTGCACACCCTGGCCAACCATGGAGATGGCAAAGGAAATGCCAGAGGCTGGCCAAGTTAAGATAAAAGGGGAAATGTATTGCCACACTATCCTTAGTGAAGTTAGACCAACATTGCTCAATTCTCCTCAAAGTAAGAGAACAACAACCAAGAAATAAGACACAGGAAGCAAGCAACGTTCAAATAGTACAATGGAGCCTGGAGACTACAGATACACTGTCTCCACATGCAAACCCCAAGGAGGGGTACATCTCTCCATTCTGTGTGGTGGACTTCTCTTGGGTAATTTTTATTTTGCAGAAAGAATTTAGATCTGACATCGTCCAAATTAACTAATGGCTTAAAGCCAAGTTCAGACAAAGGTGGAAGGCAGGCTAAGCATGCTTTCATGACTGAGGCTACTCTAATGAGTGGCACCAACCAATTATCCATGTTTATTGAAAGGTTATAGTGTTAGGTGTCCAGAAACAGGGCTTTGAGGAATGAATGACAGCATCTTACACACAGCAGGACCATATAGGCTCATGGAATTTAGAGCTGAGGGGATCTTACACATCACCTTGTCCAATTCTTTAATTTTCAGATAAGGAAACTGACTAAGAGAACTTAAGTAACTTGCTCAAGATTACGCAGGTAAGTAGAGAGGTCATGATGATGGTGGTGATGATGATGAAGATGATGAAAGATAGATATGAAGGATGGTTCTGGTGGGAAGGGAGAGGAGGTCAGAACTCAGATCTTCAGATCCAAGAGGAGGTCACAGGAAAGATGGCGTGGTGAGATGAGGGAAATTAATAAGTAGCAGAGTTGAATTTAAAACCCAGATCTTCTGACTAAATCCTATTATCAAAGAGTGGAACAGGTTCACTCAAGGCAGTGGGTTCCCTCTCACTGAATATCATTGAGGAAAAGAGAGGAGAAGAAAGCAAAGGAGAGGAAAGGAGAAATTTAATTTCTCTGAGACTCACTTTGATTTTTTTAAAAAAGGGGCACATAATAAAATGGGGTCAGGGGCAGCTAGGTGGTGCAGTGAGTAGAGTGCTGACCCTGGAGTGAGGAGGACCTGAGTTCAAATCTGGCCTCAGACACATGACACATTTACTAGCTGTGTGACCTTGGGCAAGTAACTTAACCCCAATTGCCCTGCCTTCCCCCTGTGAAAAAAACAAAAACAAAAACAAAAACAAAAACAAAAAACAAAAAACAACTTGGGGCAGCTAGATGGCCAAGTGAGTAGAGAACTAGCCCTGGAGTGAGGAGGACCTGAGTTCAAATCTGGCCTCAGACACGTGACATAATTACTAGCTGTGTGGCCTTGGGTAAGTCACTTAACCCCAATTGCCCTGCCTTCCCCCTCAAAAAAAAAATTTAAAAAAAATAATAAAATGGGATCATTCTGAAGCTAAAATGAGATAATGCATACAAAATATTATCTGAATACAAGTTATCATTAACCTCAAAAATGTGTCTTGCCTGATTGACTTACATTTACATAGTCACTTTATAGCTTACTAAGAACCTTCAATTCATTTCCCAACTCGATTTTCATAAGCAACCTGCAAGGAAGGCAGAGGGGGAAGGATTAGACCTATTTTACCCAGAAAGAAATGGAAGCACAGAGAAAATCTAATGATTTTCCCAATAGCCTAGTAAACATGATCTTAAGTGGGCATCTTCTAGTTCATTCTGTGTTCTTTCCACTGCCTCAGGTGTTCTCTCAATAGCTGAATGACCACACATCAGGGATGGTGTAGAGAGGATTCTGGTTCAGGTATAGGTTGGACTTGGCAACCTCTCATGTTCTGCCCAACTCAAAATAATGAGGAGATAGCTTGGCATCACAGAAGAGTGCCAAGCTTAGAGTCAGGAAGATCCAAGTCCAAGTTTACATTTGTTACCCTGGGCAAATCCCTTAGCCTCTGTGACTCAGTTTCTTCATCTGTGAAATGAGGATGATAATACAGATAATATCTACCTTACAGCTTTCTCTGCCACTCCAGTTTTGCCATCCTGGAAACCCCCTTTTCTGGAGACCTCTCTCCTCACTGGTGACTCCCTTCCAAAGACCACTATTTCAGGAAAGCCCTTAGTCATGCTTCATCTCATTCTTAGCTCAGCTCCATCTGGACTCCTCTCTCTCCTTTACCTGCCTCACTGCATGGGTATCCTCTACCCCTCTTTCCAGCACCCCTATATATGTTATTTTCCCCCTATATATGTTGTCTGGGCTTAGAATATAAATTCTCTGAGTTCAAGGACTGTCTTGTTTGCTTTTATGTGCATCCTAAGCACTGAGCACAGTGCCTGGTACAGTCAGCACTTAATAAATGCTATATCCATCTATCTATCTATCCATCTATCTATCTATCATCTATCTATCTAATCTATCTATCTATCTATCATCTATCTAATCTATTTCTCTATCTTTGTATCTTTCTATTTTTCTTTCTTTCCACCTACCTATCCTCCATGGTTCTTGTGCGATCGAATTAGGTAACACGAGTTAAGGACTTTGTAAACCCTAAAGCATGATATAATTGTCCACCATTAGTGTTAATGTGTTCTTCTTTCTCCAAATAAATACAAAGATCAGGCCCCAGTTCAATCCCGCAGAAATAAGAGGATGGGCATCTCTCCCTCAGTGAGTTGTTTAAAAAGCAGCCTTTTATTTTGATCTCCAACCTCGGGATCCTATTTTGAGCACACAGTTGAAGGGGAAAGGCCTGGGAGTCCCTCTCCTGCTGCTGCCCCAGCTGCCCGGGCAGGCCCGGCTCTGTGTCTGTGTGAGGAAGCCCCAGTGGCTGCAGCCAGACCATTGTTCCTGAGTCTGGATGAACGCATGGAGTGATGCTATCAGCTCACATTGTATGCTGGGCCTGCTGCCAGTCCTTCCAGCGACCCTGGGACGCACTGTGTCACATCCCCACTTTCCTGGAATTCAAGGAGTAAGAATAAAAATTGCCCCTTTATTCACTCCCCAATTATTTCTAGATTCATTTTTCATTCTGCCCTACAATATTGTTTTCCCAGGAATTAGGGAGCAATGAAACATCACAAATATCAGATACCATACATGGACTTTTTAGTAAGAAAACATTCAGAAGAAGAAGTATAAAGCCACTGAGGAATGATTATGAGATGTGGGGTGTGGAAAGGTGGAATAAAGTATCCACTCAAAGAGAAGCCAAGTGGGTAGTAATGACAACAATTAACATTTATAGAGAATTTTAAGGCTTATAAAGCATTTTATATACATTATCTCATTCTATTTAAAGATGCTGGGACAGATCCTATTATTACTTCCATTTTACAGATGACAAAATTGAGTCTTGGAAAAGCAAAAGCAAAGCCAGTTACTCATAATCACCCAGCTAGTGAGTGTCACTACACCAAGCTACCTCGGGTGATCAATAGGATTAAAAGTCGAGCAAGTCTTCTGTTCAACTCTACAAATTACAATGTTCATAGGATCACAGATTTAAAGCTGAAAGGGACCTTAGAGATCATAAAATATAAACCCTTGTTTTTATAGATGAGGAAACTGAGGCCCCTAGTGGTCTGATAGTTCAAAGTCACACAGGTAGGAAGGGACAGGGCAAGACTGGAACCAAGATTTTCTGACTGTAAAGCCAGGTTTCAAGGTCTTTGTATTCCATTTCTCAGAACCCTGAAGTACCAGTGTTCACTTTCAGACATGTGCAAGGGTGTCTTCTTATCATCAAAGCTTTTCTGTGAGAATGGAGGATTAGACTTGGCCTAGGGATGATGAATTAAGAACTCAGGACCCGAATCTAAAGGTAGAAGCTGGAATGAATGGGTCAGACTAGTTTCAGACAAATTAGCAGCATCGCTGTGTCTCTATCTGGTCTAGATAGCTAAGTCCTAAAGTTAGGACCTTAGTCTGGCCTAAGAGATCTCGAATTTTTATGTGAAAAGATAATAACATGGTATCATTTATTTAACATAACAAAAATAAACAAGGAACGTGTCACAGAAACACAGAATTTCAGAGCTGGGAAGAGAGAATCTCAGAAAGAATCTAGACCAATCCATAGCTAACAAGGATTCTTCCACATGCGTGACCAATGGTCATTTAACTTTCTGTGTGAAGCTCTCGAATGTGGAGGCACTCGTCTTTGCCAAGGCAGCCCATTTCATTTGTGAATAGCTCTAGTTGCTTGCAAATTTCTCCTTTCATTAAGCCTATATTTGTCTCTCAACAACTTCCATCTATTGCTCTTAGTTCTTTCCTTTGAGGCCAAATGGAATAAGTCAAATTCCTCTCCCACCTGACAACCCCTCAAGTAATTAAAAACCCCTGAGTCTTCTCTTCTCTGGTTTAAATGTTCCTGTTTCATTCTCCTAATTCCTCATATGACGTGAATGAAGACATAGATGAAATAAGGAAAAGAAGGTGGCATAAAGTATATCTTAGCTAGCATGACAACGTCCTTTCCAGTGGCAGAAATGTGTTGGGGTCTTTTTTTTTTAATAACCTACTAAATAATCAGTGGTATTTATATAGCATCTGAGGTTTTCAGAGCACTTTACCTGTTATCTCATCTTTTCAACAACCTTGTAGTATAGATGTTATTAATATCATCACTATCTTGTAGATGAGGAAACTGAGACCTATGAAAGGATGTAAGTGGCTTTCTCTGGGTGATACACCTATTAAGTATCTGAGGGAGGATTTGAACTTGGCTGTTCCTGACTCCAACTCCAGTACCCTGAGCTTCCTAGCTGCCTCTATAATGGGGAAATGGAAAATAATCAACCATAGCTTCAATTGGCTGACTTGGGACTTTGTATGCTCATTATATTGACTAAATTGTCCAGACAGATTTTTTTTTTCAATTCAGTAATATAACAAACATTTATGAAGTGCCTCCTATGGGTAAGATTTTATTTGAGGTTGCTGGAGCAAGGAATTTACAGATTAAACACAACATGGATGCAGATAATTATGATTCAAGGCATAATTTTAATGGCTCAAAAGTGAGATCCAAAGCACTCTAGGGAGGTCAGTTTTAGCTGGGGATGGAAGAAATCAAGAAAGGCTTCTTGGAGGAGATGATACTAGGGCTGAATCTTGAAGGATAGGAAGAATTTTAATAGGCAGAGATAAGCATATTCTAGCTATGGAGACTGGCTAACATAAAAGCATGGCACAGCAAGACTGGGGTCCATTTTGACTAGAGCATAAGGGACGTGAAAGATAATGATGCAAAAAGAATGCCAGGAAGTTAGTTGCAAGCAGAATGTCGAAGGCCTTAAATGTCAGCTTAAGGAGTTTGTATTCTGTACTAAAGGCAAAAGGAAACACTGGATGTTTTGGGTCATGAGGCTGGAATGATTAGAGAAAGATTTTTCTGGGCACCATGTTTTTTGACGTTGTTCAGTCTTTTTTCACTTGTGTCCAACTCTTCATGACCCCATTTGGGGTTTTCTTGGCAGAGGTACTGGAGTGGTGTGCCATTTCCTTCTCCAAATCATTTTACAGATGAGGAAACTGAGGCAAACAGGGCTAAGTAACTTGCCCAGGGTCTCACAGCTAGTACATCTGAGGCTGGATTTGAACTAAGGTCTTCTTGACTCCAGGGCCAGCAATGTATCCATTGAGCCACATAGCTGCCCTGTCAAGATCACAGCTTCTTTTAATGAATTTATATTCCCTTGTATATATTTTGTCTTTACTTCCACGAGTATTTCTTGTATCATCCAATAGAATGCAAACTCCTTGAGGACAGTTATGTTTTTGTCTTTGTATCTCTAGTTCCCAGAACAGTGACTTGTCAGTGACATAGTAAGAACTTATTGAATGTTGAATTGTTACACAGTTTTTAGATCATCTTTTAAATTCAGCTTAGTTGTTGGTACTCTAATGTGAGGTCTTTTTCTTTCCAGTGACCATTTGGTAAAGATACCCCTGGAGGCATGAATTTCAACCAACATTTACATTCTTTTTGTAAGTGAAACCAGAAGACCAAAGGAAGTCACAGCTGGATGGAAGATTGCCTACATGTTCTCCTTGGAGAGGCTAATAAAGGATTTGGCAAAGTTGGTTTTATGATGCATCCAAAGGCAACGAGAGATATCATTTCATGAGACACTTGGTCATCTCATATTTCAGGGCTCATGAGAAGTATTTACCAAAAGACCACCATGAAGATAATTGCAGCTTATGTGTCAACATCTGTTATAGAGAGTGAGATGGCAGAGAAATTCTATAAAGAATTTGACAAAAAAAAAAGACCCTCTAAATTAAATCCACTCAAACTACACTACCCAGTAGCATTTATGCAAAAGTGAACATAGAAAGAATAGAAAAAAAGTTGGAAAAATATGATTCAGCTAA
The DNA here is from genome assembly GCF_011100635.1 of Trichosurus vulpecula. Lineage (NCBI taxonomy): Eukaryota > Metazoa > Chordata > Mammalia > Diprotodontia > Phalangeridae > Trichosurus > Trichosurus vulpecula. Next base: position 47,128,998 of record NC_050580.1, on the reverse strand, counting down.
ATTAGGCTTGAAGACTGCACAGAAGTCTACTATCATGAATACATTTTTTCAGGAAGAGAGTCAAGAGGTGTTAGACATATCTAATACTGAGTAACTATACAAAATAGACTGACTATATTTTAATACACAGGAAGTGACTGGTCATAGATATGGGAGTTATTTCTGAATCAGCTGTCTTCGTATAGTCTGCCCAGTGACTTTGAAAAAAAAAAACCAAAATCAAGATAAAAAATAAAAACAAGAGAAATTGCAAGCAATGAAAAGAACTCTGACATGACCTATTTGAAAAAGTTACAGTTTCAGAAAGATGGGAAATTGATAAAAGATACATTAGCAAGACTATCATCATTTCCTATGGAAGTTTACCTTATTTATATCAATAACTGAAATGAGGAGACAAAAAAAGTTTAAAAATGGTTCTCAGCTATCAAATACTTCATCTTTGTGCCGAGTAGAGAAATATGGAAACCAAGGGCAAACCTAGTTCGGAATGCAAGCTTATTTATAAAAATTTACATAAAAGGATGGTAGAAGATTATATGCAGTATCATTAGAAAACAGTACAAATTAGTAGAAAGAGATAAAAGTTTCCAGAAAGCTTGAAGAAAGGGCTAATTAATCCAGGTCACCTTTAGAGCCTTTAAGCATGAAACCAGAAAGATAACAACAACTTGATGAAAAGTGGAAAAGATCTGTCAAGATTTTTATATTATATGTCTATATGACAGTGGAATGCTTACCTGGATCCATAGTTAGAGGGCCCTGTTCAAATCTCAGCTTTGCTATTTATTATCCTGGTTGACTCTTCACCTCATCTGTGAAATGAGTGGGTTGAGTGGCTATGGTGTTAATGTGATTAAGGATCTTCCTCACCCATGAATTCCCTTAATAGGCCTCAGGTGGAGCTAGTTAAGGGAAGCTTGATTAGAGGAGGCTTGTTTATAAGAAGGTCCACACACTTTTTCTAATTAGGTCATGAGAAGTGTAAAGTCCTTGGGCCCCAAAAAGGGTATATATATATATATATATATATATATATATATATATATATATATATATATATAAGGGTATATATACTCTCAGAGCCATTAAGCTCTGAGAACTGCAAGGGCTCTCAGAATTAAAAGCTTTCAAAACTATGAGAGGAGAGGATGAAGGCAAGCAGACAGCTAGGATTTGTGAGTGAGTGTTTATGGGAAGGCTCCAGAAAGGGGAAGGTTATGAGATGGCTTGGCTCCCTGCTGTGATTGTTGTATTTTAAGTTCTTTGCTGTTATAATGAAGTGGACTTACTGGTTTTGGGATATAATTGCTGCTATGTTGAATTGGAGTTATTGGTTTTGGGATTTGATCCTCTGGGGTCTGAATAAATGTTTTACATCTTCTGCCTTCTATATGGAGAGTCTCTTATATTCTGTGATACAGAGCTATACAGGCATATTCATGGTCACTATTGATATTGTGACACTTGCCTTACTGATACAGTGGCATGGCCTCTAAGGTCCCTTTCAACTTTAAGTCTATGATTCTATGATGAATATGCTGCTAATCACATGGTGAATGGTAGCCCCTTTGGCTGTATTTGTGGAACTGGAATTGGAGGGGCCTTAAAAAGGCTTCATAGCTCTCTCTCTTTCTTTTTTCTGGGTTGGACCTCTTTTCTTAATTTGACTCCTTTACTGATGGTGTCCAGTGAAAGACAAAATATAAAGGGTGTGACTTTGGGCCTTCTATCCAAGGCCAGAATGCGTCTCTATGAATATAGGTCTCTCTCCTTTGCCGCCTCAGCACTTGCTTTAGGTCAAAGAAGTTGGAGGCTATGACCTTGTGAATTTGTAAAGGTCAGGAAAATAAGGCATGTGCATAGAGCAATGGTCCTGGAGTCAGGAAGACCTAAATTCAAATCTGACCTCAGTTACTTACTAGTTTTGTGATCCTGGGCAAATCACTTAACCCTTTTTGCCTCAGTTTCCTCATCTGTTAAATGAGCTGGAGAAGGAAATGGCAAACCACTCTAGTATCTTTGCCAAGAAAACCCCAAATGGGGTCACCAAGAGTTGGACATGGCTGAAATGACTCAACAACAATAACAACAACCACCACCAGCATTAATGCCTCAAGGTTCTAGAAACACTCTTAAGACTCAGCTCAGTGATTGAATTATTGAAGCCACTTTTAGATGTGAACGTGATATGTCCAGTACTTTGGAGAAATGGTTCTAAGTTGGAGCCTGCTCTGCCCAGAGACCAAGGTGGTCAAGGGGAGAGGGTGCCCCGAGGTGTTAGAGGGCAGAAATATCTGTACTTTTGTTTTTGCTATATTTTGAAATGGGTATCCCTTTGTCAAAAGGAACTGGGGCAATAGTCACCGGTGGGGAATAGTGAGGGGGCATAAATCCAGAATGGGAGCTTAAGCTGATAGGATTAGATGCCCCTAACCTTTAAGAGGTGCCCCTAGAGCCCCAAGAGGAAGATGTAGCAGCCTGACTCTGAGATAATGAGCCCAGAGTAAGGATTTACTATACTATAAAAAAGCAACATACTCAATATAATAAAATGCCTTAGAAGCTCTTCTCCAAGAAAATATCTTCCATGCATATGCTAAAATAATATGATTCCTTGAAAAATATAACAACAGAGTGAACTTTGTTTGTGGGCAATGCCTGATGTCAAGCTTGACTGACCAAAAGGTTGGCAGTGCCATCAGTAGTAGTAGGGAAGTCCGGAGGAGGTGTAAATCTTAATGACAGGATTTGGTGATCATTCACCTATTTGGTTACTGACTCAGCAGTCTTCCTGGAAATTGTCATGCAGGCTGATAGCTTTCATTTCAAACAAACAAGTAAACAAACTAAGAGGGAAAAAAAAAACCTGGCAACCAAAATGAATTACTGGGCAAGAGCGGATGAGGCTTCCTCCATGGGAAGGCTTCTAATGGTACTCTTGCTGGGTGGAGAACTGAGAGCCCAGCAGGTCAGTGTTTTAAAGAATGTGAGTCCTACACTGCCGGCCCCACCCATATACAAATCCTTTAAGGGCCAGGAAATGGTTAACAATACTTATTTCAATCCGTGATCCCCCACTGAATGGCCATCTGGGTGGATGCCTCTGTGATAAAGAATTATACTGATTGGTATATGTGCCCTGAGATAAAGTTAAGTTGCCTATGAGAATCTATTCAGTCCTCTAGCTTCTATTTTAAATAAATAACCTGCCTATTATAAACTAGTGTACCCACATCATAGTGCCAATAAACAATCTCTTGGCAATCCATTCAACTGATATATTTCTTTGCTTGGGAGAATACAAACAAACCTCCTCATTTAGCCTGGTGGTCAATTATAAAAGCTCCCATTGGCTCTCAACTTTATGGAGCCAATCAGAGCTTCGTAATTGACCACTAGGCTAAATTGCCAGGCGAGCCTTCCTCTCTTTAACTGATCTGGCTTCCACAAGGAAACTGCAAAATGCTTATTAGTCTGCAAAAGTTTAGATCCTTTGAAGTACCATGTACATAATTTGGCTTCAAAAATAATAGGACAGCATTTCTCCAACCAAGGGGAAAAGAAAGCTGCATTTCTCTGATAGAACAAAAAGTGCCAGTCTTCACTGAAGAAAGGTGTACTCAAATCCATTTCTCACAGCACCAATTTATCCACTGGATAATTCAGGAGAAAAATGGCATCCCACGCAATCTCATTTCATTTAGCATTATGCACTGCTGGGTCAAAGCTGCTTGACACTTAACTCTTTGGCACTTGAACATTATGTCATGTCTAGGAAATTCTTTTTTTAACTGCTTGTGCCTCAGTCTCCTTATCCGCAAAATGAGGATGCTGAGAGAGAGCAAATTTGATTTGTCAAAAGTGTTTGGGGAGCAGGGGTAGTTGGCTAATGTGGATGAAGAGGTAGCATCATATAATGGAGAGAACATTGGCTTACTCTAAGTGAGTACCTGAAAAGGCTGTAGCCTAAAAGGGCCAGGGTTTCCCATTGCATCCTGGGCCATCTCCAGTCATCCCGATGAATATCTGGTCACTGGATCCAGATGGCTCTGGAGGAGAAAGTGAGGCTGGTGACCTTGCACAGCCCTCCCTCATTCAAATCAAAGTCAGCTGAAAATCATGTCATCATTTCCCTGATGCCATGTCCCTCTTTGAAAGTGAAGGACAAACACAAATACATACATACATACATATATATATATATATCCGTATGAAACATATGAGGTATTTTGTCTAGATAGCATCTAAAGTTCCTCCCAGTCCTAAATTTATGATCTAGTGATACTGTGACCACAGGCTTCTTGGATTCTTAGGATTCTTTCTGGTAAAATGCTGATGGGTGTGTGTCTTTTAATAAGGGGCTAAAACGTGTGTCTCACAGGAAGGTGCAAAACATTGCCCAGCTCCATGAGAAGGGGTACAATCTGATGCCTTGATACTAATCAAAGGTGATTTGCAAAATTGTAGATTACTATTATTAGGAAAGTTTGGATTTGTGATTTCATCAATATGATAAACTCCTTGTACAGAAACTTCAGAAACTTAACAGTCTTCAAAAGTTTCCTAGGAGATACTGACAAGTTAAGTGACTCTCCCAAGGTCACAGAGCTGGTATGTGTCAGAGGCAGGGCAGGAACTCAGGTTTTCCTGCTGCCAAGGCTAGTGACTACACCAAAATAATTCTCATTATTATGATTATTGATTTTCAAAGATATGATAAAAATTTGATAAAATGTCAATATTTTTCAATGATCAATTACAATGCAATGCCTTTAAGTCATTTTGAGCACTTACCATCTTGGTAAAACACAATATATGTGCATGCATGTATGTGTGTGTGTGTGCATGTGTGCATGTGCACATGCATGTGCCCATGTAGGACATCTTCTGTTTATGTCACCTTTCTGTCTGGTGAGATTCTGGATCATGAAAGAACCTAAATATAGTAACCTGACTGGCTGAGAGGAGTCTATGAGAAACCTTGAGATTAAAAAGTAATGTGTATAATACATGCTTTTCTTCTCTTTATTGGCTGCTATTACATTAAGTGGTTATGATCTGCCCTTACTGAACAGACTCATGAAGGTAGCCTCCATGGATATTCTCTCCTATTAGCAATACCAGTTTATGACTGGGCACAGAACGTTTTCCAAGAATACATCTGAAATGGTAGGAGGCTTAGTGTGAGTAACATATGTAAAACAAATGAGAGTTACTCATGGCTAATGATAACTTACTTCAGCGGGCAGTAGCCAAGAAAGCCCTCGGCACCGTAACCGCTGGAATTGGCATACACACAAGTGAGATTTATAGTTCTTACATTTATGGCTTTGAAAAAAAAACACAAATTAAACATGAAAGGTAAATAAGCCTTTGGTTGAAGTGAGTCTCATAAGCATCGGTCCATTGAGAAGGTCAATTAGTTTTAGAATTATGTTGGTTGAAGAATTCCCATAATGCCTTTTGATTGGCCTGATTGAAATGGGAACTCCTCAACAGGGGAAAAGGCAGAGAAAATGGGCCATGTTTATTTTTTGTAGAAGGAGTCGTGTGTGTGTGTGTGTGTGTGTGTGTGTGTGTGTGTGTGTGTTTGTGTGTATAACTTATATCAAACAAATCTTGAGTCTTTCTCTTTTTCATGGCATGATTGGAACTCCTGTCTTTTGCCTAGTTATCCTACCTGTTGTGGGAGTAATTAGTCCTTCAAACAGAAAATCTCTCCTCATTGTGAGCTGAGGAGTTTCCAAATCCCTAAACAGCTTATGGCAGAGACCTTTGGAGTGGCTTGGTCCACAGCGGTGTGACTGTTTCCAACTTTCCCAGAAAAGAGTGGGTCTGTGCTGCTGTTTATTTTTTCATTTGAAGAGTGGAGAGCCTCCAATATGTCTGAAAATGTGTCCCGGCAAGCTCACGCTCAACCAAGTCTGAAATAAATGGGAAGATACATTCTCTAGCTTCATTTCCTGGCGGTTTCTGGGGCACCATGTTGTCAGAATCGCTCCTCTGGGTTGTTTTCTTAAGTTCCCCTGCTCTAACCCCCACCAGGCTGTTCCCAAAGCAATTATAAATGAACCCTGCCTTAAATAGCAATGTAGCATAAAGATACTTATTTTTATTTCTCCTTCTGGTGGAGTGGTCAGGAATGGGCTAGACTTTAACAACTGGTTAATCAAATAGGCATCTATCACTGTGCCAATGGGAAGGTCCTCCCTAAAAAGTGAAATGACACAGTCATCTAGCTATGGGGATTAAACTGTTATTATAAATGATTTTTAAAATAGTACACTGAATAATGGTCGCTAACTTTTGAGACACAAGGCTGTGTAATGGATAGAGTGCTGGACATAGAATCAAGAAGACCTGAGTTTGAATCCTAGCTCAGACACTTCCTAGCTATGTCACTAACCTTTTAACCTCAGTTCCTCCATCTATAAAATGAATATGACACCATGGATAGGGATGTTTTGAGGATCAAATGAGATGATATATGTACATTTCTTGGGAAACTTTAAAGCTCTAAATATATAGCAGCTATCATTGTTATGCTGCTGTTATTAGTTGGGAAAATAATAGAACCACATCTATAGGTTGAAAGGTATATTGTGGTCCCAATATAGGAAACCAGTTTAGATGACCCACCACCACCCTCCTGGCAGACTTCAATCTTTGTACTCTCTAGAGAGAGGTAGCTCACTACCTCATGGAGTGACCTATTCTATGCTCAGATGGCTGTAAATGTTGAAACAAATAAATATCTTCTGTCAATAAAGGCATTGTAATGTGCCTTTCTCTACTTCTCCTTGGTATAGGTTCTGTCTGCTGGAGCATAAGTTCACACTAAATCATTCTAGGTTGCCATGTGCTGTGAGAGAGTCCATAGTATTCAAATGTTTACTTATTGGATTATATTCAGCCCATCATTCTGAATGACCTGAAGTGAGCATTTTATGAGACTCCTGTTTCATAAAATAGGTTTGATGTTCCTTTATTTTGAAGGCAAGCACATCTCTGCTTCTATCCATTGCCTATTCAGCATGGCCCAAAGAGGATCTGGCTGAGGAAGACTTGGGATGGGATTAGAAGCCTTTGAAATGATAGGCATGGCTTCTGACCTTGTAAACCTTGAGTTCAGCATCCTACAATGGTCTCCCCCCACTCCCAAAGGAGCAAGGAGGGTGGAGGCAAAGTTTTTACTTTGTTATTTTTAAAATTAGTGCTTTTTTTTTTTTACATTTTATTCTTTTCCCCAAACAAATCCCTCCTCAGGCTGCTCAGAGAGCCTTCCTTATAACAAAGACTAAAAAAAAAAAATAGAAACAACTGTTCAATAAAACCAACCACAAACTGATTACATCTGTCAATAATCCAGGGACAAACTCCAAGAAATACATACAGCATCAGTGGGAAAAGTAGAGAGACATGCATATAAGGAGTATGTGTAGCCAGGACACTCAGACCCCTAACTCTTGGCTCCAATGCTGCAAGGCTGCTGAGGTCTTCTAGTGACATCATCACGTTCCTCCTGCCAGTCCAGCTCACTACTGGTCTTAGCCTTGCTGGGCTGATCTCATCATTGTAGTCTCTACTGGACACTACTCAGCTGAGTGCATAATTTCTGCTGGCCACTGCTGTTAGAATTTCTGCTGTCTCCAGCTGCTGGCTCTGTCGAAATACTTGGCTATCTCTGTTAGGGAAGAAAGAGAATGATCCCATTTTCATGGCCTAAGCCTATTTCTAAGTCTTTAAAAAAAAAAAGAGAAAATCCTTGCTCTAGGACCATGGCTAGAGAAAAAGCCTCCCCTACCTTATTCTCTCAGTCTTGGCTATTGGCTATCACCTCTTGCCCAAGAGATGCTTCTTAGGCTAAGTACTAAGCTCTTTAAAACAAAGATCAGAGTCCTCTCCCCTATTAGGGCTATTACCCTTTGGTTTTGTAGTTCCTTTGGACATCCATCCCTAGACCAGGGGTTAGGGCCCCTCACTCAGAAACTCACACTCTAAATAGTGAACATGCTGTATACCTTCCGCATTTTACTCTCTGAAGAGTAACCTATAAGCCAAAGTAAAGTTTTTGCCCGATGATCACCAAACAAAACAGCCCTGGGGCTCAGAGTTCTCCAGTTTTCAAACTGTCTCTTCCATCCTTTCATTTACTTGAAGGAGCAGAGACTTGAGACAAGTTGAGGCTATGCCATAAGGCAATTGTCCCTGTTATTTGTTCAGCAGCCTTCCTGAGCCTGTACTATTCAGACATAGCTAATCAAAGATGGAAAGGGGTTTAGTCCGAGACCTTTATATAATTTTGTTCACAATTTTTAAAACCATTATCGCCTGAGATATAGAGAGCCTTTTGAATGTCAGGGCTATTACAGACAGTCATCAACAAGTCCAGCTTTGGGCCCAGAGAATCTCTGGCCTGCCGTTCAGTGTAGCCTCCTCTCTCCTTGCTTTGCATGAGGAGACCATACTGAGGTCTTGTATAGGAGCCTCTGAGACAACCAAGGTCAGCACCATGAGGCCCAAGAACAAGGGAGGGTCTTGGGTTCCTGACAGCTGGCTCACTTAGGGGACCTATTCAAGGAAGAAAAGGACAAAGATGACAAGCCCAGTGTTATTTTTGGCTTTCTCTGAAATTTCCAGAAATCCCGACTAACTTCAGCTGAATGAGTGTTAACTGCTCCAGGAAGAATCACAGGCTGCACCTCAGCCTTCTCAAGACTTTTAACTTTTTGGATTATTAAGTTTCTCTTTAGGGCCCCGGGAGAATCTCAAAATGAATCACTGTCTCCCACAGAATCGTCATAGGCTTGTTAGCTGACACGCTTCGTGGAAATGCCAAAAATGGAACAATGAAGCAGGTGAGAGCGTCTCTCTTTCAGGTGGCCAAGGCATATATCAAACACATATTAGATGTAAACCACACAAATGATGTGACACCTCCATGTGGATTTTAGCACAGCTGGGCAAATACATGATCATCTGGTATCATTTCAAGCCAGCTATTCCAGCACTCCTCTCCCCATTTTACAGATGAAGAAACTGAAACCTGGTGTGCCTGGATGACTTTTTTTCAAGGTGACCCAGGTATTAAACATGAGAGGCAGTATTTGAACCCAGGTAGATTGCCTACAGAGTCTGTGCTCTTTCCATCTTATGTCTTCCCCCTCAAAAGGTCAAACAAGTAGCACAGGGTAACAAGACCTAGAGGCAGACTGACAGAATCAGTCCCGATAGAGCCATGAAGGGAATCGCCATGACTGGTCCCCTAACTGGAATGCTCAGGGCTCTGGGGCCTTTGGCCTACTCTTATGCACAAGTCCCTTTCATCTGATAATTTCTGCTATCAAAGTGGCATTGAGTCCTAAACAGCTTGGGTTTCAATTAAGCAGATTCTAAAGTCCCTGGAGTATAGTTGAGAAAATGTGCCTCCCTCTCTTCAGTGCAGAGGTGGGGCATTGTAGGTGTGGAATACTGCATATAGTGACAGATGTAATCAGTTTGGTTTTATTGAAAGTTTTTTCTCTTCTTTTTTTTTTTAATCTGTTATAAAGAAGGGTTTCCTGAGCAGCCTGGGGTGGGGGTGGGGGGCAGGGGGGGGGATGTGTATTTGGGAAAAGAATACAATGTAAAAACAAAAACATAAAAATTAACAAAGTAAAGATCCCAAAGGAAAATCCAGAATCTCTCCTTGTGTCTGGAATATGGTGAAGTTCAGGTTGAAAAGACAGAAAGGAAAATGAGAGCTGAAATGAATAAAGCAGGAGAGCTTACTATCCCAACCAACTCATCTCCATTCTGGGCATTGGGAGGAAGAGCCATTCCTAAATGCAGATGATGGGAATGGACTAGTACAAAGGAGATAACACTGGAAACACTGAAGTACACTGATTTCCATGACAATATCTATGACAAGATTTGTAGCTGGAGCTCTACCTTGAGCCCCTCCTGTCTCAGGCTTTCCCTCATACATTTTCTCTCCTAGAGTCATAGAAAAGATGGTGAATTCTTCATCTCCTATAGGTTTAACTGCCATGTCTGTGAAGATAGCCTAAATATCTGCACTTCCAGCCCTCATCTACTTTCTGGGCTCCAGCCCTGCATCATATATAACCTGTTGGATGGCTTCACCTGGATGCCCTGTAGGACACCCACCGGAAGTGGCCAGGTCACCAAAATAAGACCAATGGTGGCACATGAGTCATGGGAAGGAGTCCAGGTCCAGGGGGATATTCTCTATCCAGAGTCAATTGAGGGGGCAGGGTTTCCCCCAGTTATGCCCATTAAAGTATTTTTTATCTGTCTGTGTTGTTTTCCCCACAAATGTAACTCCTGAAGGTCAGAAATTTTTCAATTTCTGTCTCTGTATCTTTAACACTTACCATATACAGAGTACAGTAAACAGTTAATAAATGTTCATTAGATTGAACTGAATATAATTAAAGTGCTATTGACCAGTGCTGGCAAGACTATGGGGGGAGGAGGCAAAGTTATACTAATATGAGTCCCTTTTCCCCATGGTCACTTAGGTACTATCCCCTGCAAGGTCAAGGGAGACATCGATCCAGAACCCAGGCCAATTGTGACGGATGAGTCGGCACCACAGTGTTATTTCTGCGCAGAGATGATTTGTATTTTCTGCCTCTTTTATTCTTCCTGCTGGACATGAGTGGCACTGGATCTATCCAAGTGTCTGGGTAGTCAATTCAATTTGGGGCCCTAGAGCTCCCCACTATCAACCAATTATAGGCTTCTTCACAGAAAAGGAAATGAGATGGAGAGGCCAGATGGCAAAAATACCATTGGTGATGTCCCAGCATCCCCGTGATAATCAAATGCTCCAAAGATACTGCAACTTGTCCATCACAAAGCCATGGAAAGCATTGCAAGCCCCCTCTGGACCAGATGGCCTTTGTGAGTTCTCTTCTCGACCCAGACTCCTGATAAAACAGCCTGGGGCAGGGGAAATACTAAAGTTTAAAGTGGCATTTAAAATCGAGGTTGATAATGATGAGGAATAAGACCTGTGGGGGAATATGAGTCTTTCCTCATTTGAACTGGACCAGAAACGTCTGTATTCCAGACACTGAAAACTTGCTTGAATGAAGGGGGTGGGGTGGTATTCCATGGCATGGTCCTACCTGGGGTCCCAAGGAATGAACTCAATGTGGGGGCTGAAGGGGGCAGTCCTGGCTGCCCAGGGCTTTTGAATCTATGTTATCACATCTGCTTTCCATCGAGGAGGACTCGAGACAAATGCTCAGAGACACTATTCAAAGGAAGAAATACAGAACTCATCTGCAGCTTTAGAGACTCACAGCAGGAGACCAAATCAACTCCTGAGCTCCAGAGTGGCTATGCCCATCTGTCTCACAGGGTTGGCCTTGCACGTGGGAAATGTCGGTGCCTCCTTGAGTCTGTCCTAAAGGAAGAAAATGTGGGCTGCCTGGGTGTAGACCCTGGTGAAAAACCACAGAAATAAAAGAACAACTTTGGGAGCAGCTCTCTTTCAAGCTCTCCCCCAAGAGATGCAGCATGATGGCAGAATCCTGCTCTACCCACTTAGACAAGGTACTTTCAGCCAACAATAATGCCCTTCTCTGATATTTCCTGGGCCCCTCAGAGCTCACAAAGTGCTTTATATAGCTGTTCTCATTTAATACACACCATCACCCCTCCAAGGTAAATGCCATGGATATGATTTTCCCCATTTTACAGATGAGGAAACTGAGGCTCAGAGAGGTTAGGGGGCTTGATCAGAGTCAAGCAGAAAGCCAGCTGATGAGGTAAAATCTGACCCTCGGTCTTCCTGGGTGTAGTGAATAGAGAATGGAAAGTGGAGTTGTGGGATCAGAGTTGGGATTTTGGCTATGCCCCTCAGCTCACATGCTACCTTGGACAAGTCTTTCAACTCTTCTGGTCCTCAGTGAGGAACCATCAAAATAACCGAATTGGACTAGATGACATCTAAGGTCCCTTCCAGGTCTGAATCATCTGATGACTCCAGGTCCATCACTCTATCCAAAAAAAGACCATATTGTCTTTTTTCTGTCAGCTCCTTGGTCTAACTGATCCTACCCACCCACCCACCCACCCAAGGCCAAATCCTGCTTCTATGGTAATGAAATCAAATCTTGCATAAAAACAGGAGCTCACTCTAGATTGAGCAGCCCTTGATTATGTCAAGTAAGACTGAACCCCCCATCAGATGTAGGGGTGAAGAAATGTACATTGGCACAGATAATCCAATAAAAGCAGGGTTTGGGATTGGGGGCAGGGAAGAGGAGATGCTTGGCCTAGAGAAGTAAGCAGCTCATTCCACAAAAACATGTGTGTGGAAGGGGGTGAGGGAGGGTGATTGGGGGTGGGTGGAGGAACACCCATCAAGGAGCTGGCCTCTGCCCTAGGAGGTTACCCCATACTGAATGTTACATGGAGCTCTTTGGAAGACTACAGAGAAAGGAAGACTATATAAACAGGTAGCAAAAACAAAAGCCTCCCAAGTCCTTCAGAATGATAAATGTTTGTACAGATCTTAGCCCATCAGCCAGACCACCATCATCTTTTCAGGGCCATGACATAAAGAGGGCTCTGGGGAACACTTTGTGGAGGGAAGGGAGATGTTCAACGAACTGCATTCGCTGGTAGGTGGAGGTAGACTTGGCTTGCAGGGGCCATGTAGCCCCCCTGCCTTTTCAAAGCATGGCCTTTCTGACCCTTTTATAGGCCATGGGAGTTTGGTACAATCTGTCTCCTAGGCTTTCAGCATCATAGGAGAACTTGGGGGCTCCCACACTGAGAGAGAAAATTAAGTCCCATAGGCTGGTTTGTGATGGCCCCTTTCTCAGGGTAGGGTTGTTTGTTCACAAATCCTTAGGTTGTATATAGCTATTAGTGAAGGAGACCAAAGTGGGCTGGACCTGGGGTCAAGAGAACCAGGATTTGAATCTCAGCTGAGTGACCTTGAGTAAGTCACTTCAAGTAAGTGAGGACTTACACTGTCCTTCTATGTTGAAATCTTTGTTCTTATACACTTTATAGTGTGAATAAAATGCTAATAACCATCAACTTCACTGTTTCACTATTCAAATTTGCTTCTGCCCTTTTCCCATTTTTAATCCCCAGCCTCTCTATTCACTCATCACCCATTCCTCAAACATTTATAGAACACCTACTTATGCAAGAGATTGTGCTAGTGTTGTGGAAGAGATAAATATAAAAAGATACAGCTCCTGCCCTGAAGAACTGATATTTTAATAATCGATTCTCTTCTGTTGTGCTGAACACTGTTGAGGAAATCTATGCAGAGAGAAATGAGGCAAAGAGCACTAATGACTGAGGATCAGGGAAGACTTCACAGAGGTGAAGGTGGCATCTGAGCTGACCCTGGAAGCATGAAGGAGGGCATTGTGGGCATGGGGCAGGAGATGGCATGGCATTTGGCCAACAGACAGTGGTCCCATTGGGTTGGAAAAAGGAGGATGGAAAGGGTTGCAATGTGAATTAACTGCAGAAGGATAGGCCAGAACCAGACTGTGGAGTCCTAAATGTCACGCAGAAGAATCTGTATGTTTTCCTTCAAAATCAAAATAGTCTTTTTAGACAGATGTTTTCAACAGAAGGGCTCACTTTATTTTGATCCCATCACATCTGGCCACATCTGCAAAGGCAAAGTCTTGGCCTTCAGGCTTTATCCTCCCCTCACAGGATTTTTCCTGATTTGGAAAGATGGGGGTGGGGGGGGACAAATGAAGAGAAAGAAGTAGATGAGGACCCCATCATCCATCACTTATATTGTCTCTGATCACCTTTCCGTATTTGTTTTTGTTCTGAAAGTGTCTGCTTCATCATTTGTCTGGGAATGCTTGAGGAAGCTTGCATGTCTTCTTTATTGCCCCGCCCCCCTGCCCTTTCCATAAGGCCGATCACCAAGGGCTCAGTCTGTCACTGCTGGGGCATGTACACAGACCCATAAAGGACACTTCAGCAGAGACTCAAATGGTGCAAACACGTGTGCTCACTCTCTGCCACCTCGCAGGCTCTGCTGAATGGGAGTGATCTGAGTCTAAAGGATGCTGGGAGGAGAGTCTGCCAAACACTCTTCCGGAGACTGCATTGGGTCCTATGATCTCCTGCCATGGTAACCACCAGGGCTCTTGGCCAATGCAGCTTCCACATTCATTTGTTTTGCTGCAATGCTGTATCCTGAATCTGCTCCTCTGCAGTGGGGGCTCCTTGGAAAGAGAGGATACCTTATCATGATGCTTCTTTCCCTCAAAGACCCTGAGTACACCCTTAACATTTGGAAGATATCAGCATGTTTTAGCACCCTCACTATGAAAGCCACAATGATCTTATCTCCACCAAAAGAAAAATACTCTGAAGTCCTCCAGGACTAAAATGGGGAAAAGATGTCATATTTCATAGATTTATAGACTACTTGAGAAACGCAAAATCTTTGATTATGAGAGACAGCATGGATATGGTGGTATGGAAATGAGTCAGGCTTAAGTAGCACATACTTCTTGGCCTTCTCTCCTGAACCACTGTATCTTCCCCCTCAGGGCTCTCAGGGTTGTTGGCATCTCTTCTCTACTGACATGGGCTCAAGCTCCCACCTGCTGTGTTCCCCCCAACCCCATTGTTGGGGGCCAATAAGTAGAAGCCAAATTCCATTTAACTACTTAACATCAATCAGAACAAACACACAATCACCTTCTGCCCCCAATTCATGAAGGGCGTGCCTTCTCCTACATTACCTTGGTCTCTGAGAGAGTAAGCTTTAAACTTAGTTCAGCTTCTATATAGCTTTGGTTTCACCAAGTTCATGTCCAGCTGAAGCTTTATTGCTGGATCACTTCTGATGGCCTGGGTTGAAAAGATCATTCTTTACTCTTCCGAGTTGTCTGCCATGCCCAGCCTTGAACCCAGCCTCTGGAACTCTAGGATGCTGTAGCACTCTCATAACAGCCTTTTAAGCTCACTAGGTCATAAAACTCCACTCTCTGCATCTGGAACAGAAAAGAATAAACAAAAAGCTAAGAACTGAGGCCTGTTTAATGGGCCTACATAGGCTCAGAGAGAAGAGGGAGGGAGAATCTCAAGCCTTGAGGCCACATGTGGCCTTCTAGGTCCTTGGGTACAGCCTTTTGACAGAGTCTAACTTTTACAGAACAAATACTTTTATTAAGGGGATTTGTTCTGTGAAATTTGGATTCAGTCAAAGGGCCACACTTGAAGATCTAGAGGGCCACATATGGCCTCAAGTCTGCTGGTTCCCCAACCCAGCCCTAAAGGCTTTCTCCCTTATTAATTGGTCTCTCATCAAACACCGTGGGCAAAGGAGTGGCTGAGATCCCCCAAAAGCAAATGAGGCAGAGAAGTCCATGACTGATACTGAGAAGCCTTTATAAATGCCTCAAAAGTCAGTCAGTCTTGCCTTGCCCAAGTGGCTAGATAACTAGAACCATTCACAGAATGTCCACATATGCTCCACTTTTTTCAAAGTACATCACCAGGAAGAAAAGCTCTCTAGCATCCTCCATCTGATGAGACCTACACATGGATCAGACTAGTCATTACACAGGGTTTATGAATTTAAATTTTGCCTTAGATTTTGACTCTGTGGGGCAAATCACATAAGATCTTGGGGCCCCAGTTTTCTCAACTGAAAAATGAGAATAAAGACCTAAAAAAGCTACTATGATTTCAGGCTATATGAAAGGAGGTGACATCTCCATCCTAAATGTTCTAATGGACAACTGTGCCTGACCTGTGGTAGAGACTTCTGAACTCATATGGCCTTGATGAGCCACTTCTGAATACACTTCATCCTGACCTCAACATCGTGATGTCATAGGTTCTCTTTGAAAACAAAGGATGCATCTTGACAGTAAGCTACCTTGAGGGGAGCTAATACAAGCCCCTCTATGTTAGTCTCTGATGTTTGGTGCTCCTATAATGCTGTATAAGCCAACTGCATATGAGTCCTAGGCAGTTTTAGAGGGCATAGATGTAGAATGATGGGTAAGAACTTTGCCACTTAGCACAAAAGGAATCTATTTCATGGAAAACTTCAGACTTGTACCTCTCACTTTCATCTGTGGACTTGGGGCTTCACTTACCAGATTTACACCACTTATAGGATGAGACATCTGGACTCAATCTATGGAACTTGACTCTAAGCTTTTGTTTGGACTCTCCTCCAAATTCTGTAGGTAAAGTTTAGATTGCTAAAGAGCAAAATATATTATGGTGGTACAAAAGCATCATGGATGCATGTATAACATGCACATTGCTGTTCAAAAGCCACCCTGTGTCCTAGAGGTGCTCCTGAGAGTCCAGGGCTTTCTCCATTTCTATTGCCTTTTGCGTTCTCACCCAACCTGCAAGGATCCTGCATTAATCTTCTATAGCAATGGTGTCAAACTCAAATAGTAATGGGGCCATTAAGCCATACAAAAGCATGCCTACAGGCCACATTCTGTCTTTGAAAGCCACAAATTATCATGCTTTATATTTTACTACATTTTTCTATATTTTATTAAATGTTTCCCAATCACATTTTAATCTGGATCCGGCTGCCCCAGGAGTGCTACTCCAGCTTGCCACCAAGTGTTTGGCACCTCTGCTCTGGAGGAGGTGCTTTGACATGAATAAGACTATAATGGGACTTATAGATGCAAACCCTGACTCAGAGGACCAGCAACTGACTGATGTTCTCTCAAGATAGTGTCCTTATTGATATGTCAAGAACGAACTGAGATACCGAAAAATGATCTAAATCACGATTGATTGTAAAAGTCAAAATTAAAACAGCTCTGAGGTGCCACCTCACACCTATCAGATTGGCTAATGTGACAGAAAAGGAAAATGATAAATGTTGGAGAGGATTGGGAAAACTGGGACAGTAATGCACTGTTGGCAGAGTTGTGAAATCATTCAGCCGTTCTGGTGAGAAATTTGAAACTATGTCCAAAGGGCTATAAAACTGTGCATACAATTTGGTCTGGTAGTAGCACTGCTACATCTGTATCCCAAAGAGATAAAAAGGGAAAAGAACCTTTTTGTACAAAAGTATTCATAGCAGCTCTTTCTGTGGTGACTAAGAATTGGAAATTGAGGGAATGCCTATCAGTTGGGGAATGGCTGAACAAGTTGTGGTATATGATTGTGATAGAATACTATTGTGCTGTAAGAAATGATGAGCAGACAGATTTCAGAAAAACCTGAAAAGGCATATATGAACTGATACAAAGTAAAGTGAGCAGAACCAGAAGAAGATGTACACAGTAATAGCAATGTCTTACGATGAAGAACTGTGAATGACTTGGCTATTCTCAGCCATACAATAGTCCAAGACAATCCCAAAGGACTCATGATGAAAATGCCATCCACCTCCAGAGAGAGAACTGATGTTGTCTGAATACAAACTGAACCATACTATTTTTCCCTTCCTTCCTTTTTTCTGTCTTCTTGCACGTAATGACTAATATGAACATGTTTTACATGATTGCACATGTATAATATTTATCAGATTTATTACCATCTCAGGGAGGGGAAAGAAGAGGGGAAGAAGGATAGAATTTGGAATTCAAAATTTGAAAAAAATGAATGTTAAAAATTATTTTTACACTAAATTGTGGGAAATATATTATTATCTTTAAAAAAGAATGAACTAAGATGGTCCCCAGTTGTCCGGTTGAACAATGGGACAATAACATCCCTGTGTCTCCCCAACACTCACTTTTTCCCCTCCCTACTTTCCTAAACTCTATCCCTTGAAAGCCACACTCTAGCAAATATATCTAACCTTATAAATCTTTTGGCTAAGTCATTTCTAACACCTTGTAATTGAATCCAAGAACTGATTGACAGGTCTTTCAGGCTAATATGTGGTTTTGGAGAGAAGGCAATAAGTCAAACGCTGGGAATATGGTTTCTTCCACTCTTGCTCCAGTGAAACTGCTACCTCAGGGGCCACCAATAAGCTCCTAAATGCCTGATTCAATGGCCTTTGCCCTCAGTCATCATCTTGAATGGGAAGACATTTATCTGAATAAGCCCTCAAAGGCACAGTATTTGGAACTGTGCAAAGGAAAAAGAATGCAATCCCTGAAGTCATCTGGCAATCAATCAAATCATCAAGTATTTATTAAATCCCTGATATGCTCCTGTATAAGGGGCCAGGAATACACATACAAAGAATGAAAGGGGCAGAGATTATTGCATGAAGGCAGTAAAGGGGAGCGGGGTCTGGAAGTAACACGAGGTATAGGGAGTATTTGCATGTGCCTTACCAGAACCAGTGTGTTAGTAATGTGAGAGAGTACAGCCAGTGATGGAGAGGCTAGCCCTGGGATTCAGTGGCACTAGGGAGGAGCCAATAGATAGAAGAATTGTGAAAGAGGATCTGGAACAGTGCACAGTGGAAGGGATGGGCAGGGTTATGGGTCAGAGTGGAAAGAGGTGGGGTAGGGTTCAGCAGGATGGTGATAAAATAACAAAAGGGACTGGAGGCATTATTTTTTTACAGAGAAAGTTATAAGGGTAATAGTGAGTGGCAGAAGACAAGTGAAGCTCAGTCCCTAAGGGGTGTTGGACTTGGGTTGGACTTAGGTCTACTTTCTGACCAGGGTGGCTGGTGGAGGGAAGAAACTGGGCAGTATTCCTCCATTTCTATCCTGTCACTCAGAAGGTGCCAAAGCTTGGTTTGGCTTGGGCCTTCCAAGAACAACTCCTACTGTTACTCCTCCAGGGTGACTAGTTGAGGGGGTAGGCTGGGAGAAGGGAGGGGCTGTGCCATCTTCCTCACATACTGGCAGAGGGTAGTGGTTGGTGGCTGGGTTTGGGTCTAGGTCTAGGTTCAATAAAGACTTTGCCTTGTACATGTTCTCCTCCTTGGAGTGGTTTATAGGAGTAGAGGTAGTAAGGAAGGTTGGGGGTTTGTGGTTTCCTACCCCTGCCGATGGCATTGTTGGGAGGCCAAGCATGGGCCTGGGTTCATCCTGGGCCTACTTGGTGCTATTGTTCCTGCCTTTCCTTCGTGGTAGCTGGAGACTAGAGTGACTGGAAAGATGAGTTGGAGATATTGAGGTCCTCAGGCAAGACAAATTAGCTTGCTCCAATATGGCATCCAGCAAAAAGAAGAGACACTGAGTTTTTCAGTTGAACAAAATCTGAGGAAACACATTCAATTAGATGGAGAAAGCACATGGGGCCATTTTTTTCAGCCCAAGGAGCAGAAAGAGGAGCTTAAAAGGAATTGACCCAAGAGCTGGGCCAAAGGAAGATACCTGTGGCTAAGTTTGGAGCTGACCTGCAGTTGTTTTTCAGGGCAAAGACTGGCCTTCAATCTAGCAGGGGTTGGGTCTTAAAAAAAAACCAAAACCTAAAAAACCTAGTTGAAACAACTAATTAGCAAAGTGGCAGAATATAAAATGAACCCACACATATCATCAGCATTTCTATATATTGCCAACAAAGTCCAGCAGCAAGAAATAGAAAGAGAAATTCCACTTAAAATAACTGCAGACAATATAAAATATTTGGGATTCTACCTGCCAACACACACATAAGAACTATATGAAAACAACTACAAAACACTTCATACAAATAAAGACAGATCTAACCCAGTGGAGAAACATTAATTACTCATGGGTAGGAAGATCCAATATAATGAAGATGACAATTCTACCCAAATTAATTTACTTATTCAGTGCCATATCAATCAAACTGCTAAAATTATTTTATAAAACTAGAAAAAAATCATAACAAAAATGCAAAGGAAGGTGGCTTAGCCATACCAGATTTCAAACTCAAACAGATCACCAAAACATTTTGATACTGTCTAAGGACAAGAGTAGTGGATCGATGGAATAGATTAGCACATAGTACACAGTAGTAAATGACCATAGTAATCCAGTGTTTGATAAACCCAAAGATACAAATTTTAGGGACAAGAATTGGTTGTTTTACAAAAATTACTGGGAAGACTGCAAAGGTATTTGTCAGAAATTAGGCCTATACCAACATCTCACAACACATACCAAGATAAGGTTAAAATGGGTACATGAATTAGACATAAAAGGTGACATCATAAGCAAATTAGGGGAGTATGGAATAGTTTACCTATCAGACCTATGGATAAGAGAAGAGTTTATGATCAAACAAGAGATAGAGAGCATTTGATATAAAATAGATAATTTTGATTATATTAAATTGCAAAGTTTTTGTACCAATGTAGCCAAGATTAGAAGAAAAGCAGAAAGACTAGAGCTGAGTGGAAAATCTGAAATATTAACCTAAGAGTTGAGAAATAATATGTTGTTTATAAGAAACATACTTAAACACATAGAGTAACAGAATTAAAATAAGGAGCAACAGCAAAATCTATTACATTTCAGCTAAACTCAAAAAGGCAAGGGTAGCAATTAAGACAAAAGCAAAAATAGTTGTTGTTTCGTCATTTTTCAGTCACATCCTGCTTTTTGGGACCCCATTTGGGGTTTCCTTGGCAAAGATACTGAAGGAGTTTTGTGAGAAATTAATATTTCCTCTCTTGTATTTAATAACTAATTATTGTCTTAGGACCAAGGCTTTCCTTGTTTTCTACTTCCTCATCCAGAAACCAAACAATGTGGGAAGTCTGCCTTAAAGATTTACCCAGGTAAAGATCTAATCAGACTGTAAAAGGAATTGTAAGTTTGGGTTAATGGGCATATTCCTGCTCCTTGTGTTTGCTCAGCATGTCTGGAGAAATGTCGATTCTCCCTACTATCAAGACTGGTGATAAGAAAATTGATGTCTTTTGACCAAGGTTTGAGTGACCTAAGTCATAGTCAAGACCCAAGACTTTCATTTTAATATAGCCCACACCTTCTCTTGTGTTAACTAATCAGAGTTGATTGCCACCCCTCCGGAACACCTGCTTTTCATCTTTGAAGGGCATATAAACTGTGACCTTCCCCCCACTGCTATTAAGGGTCTTCGGATTTAGAGAGATGGTCAAATTACCATCCAATTATTAATAATGTGCTGGCCTTATTATTAAAAATTATTAAATTATCCAGAAACTACGTCTCCTGAACCTTTTTAATTGCCACAGTTTGCTATTTCCTTCTCCTGCTTATTTTACAGATGAGGAAACTGAGGCAAACAGGATTAAGTGACTTGCTCAGGGTCACATTGCTAATAAGTGTCTGAGGCTGGATTTAAACTCAGGTCTTCCTGACTTCAGGCCTGGCATTCTATCCACTGCATCACTTAGCTGCCCAAAAGCAAAAATAGACTTCATTAAAAGAGATAAACAAGGAAATTATATTTTGCTAAAAAATGTCACTGGCAATGAACTAATATCAGTAATATACGTGTATATATGTGTATGCATATCTATACATATATATTCATGGAATGGCATGGCTTCTAACTAGGAAAAAGAAAAGCTAAATGAATTACAGGGAGAAGTATACAACAAAACTATAAAAGTCACAGACCTCCCTGTACCTCTTTCAGACTTAGACAAATACAACAGAAACAAGAATGAAGTTAAAAACCTGAATAATATTTTATAAAAGTTAAATATGATAGGTCTATGATTACTGAATGGAAAGAAAAAGCAATATATGTATTTTTCATCTATGCATGGCACCTTTATAAATAAATCTGACCACAAACTGAGACAGAAAGATCTCACTAACAATACAGAAAAGCAGCAATATTAAACACACTCTTTGTTGTCCACAATACAATAAATGTTTTATTAATTAAAGGTCCATTAAATAAAGGATTAAACTAATTGGGAACCAAATAACTTAATCCCACAAAAATGGTGGGTCAAAGAACAAATCATAGAAATAATAAATAATTTCATTAAAGATAACCACAATAAGATAACATGCCAAAGATTTTGGGATGCAGCCAAAGCCTTTAGGGGAAAATGTCTATGTCTAAACACTTCATTAATAAGAGAGAGAGAACAGCTCAAGAATTAGTCATGCAACTAAAGAAACTAGAAAACCTACAAATTAAAAAAAAGACCAATTAAATACCAAAATGTAAAATCTAAAAATCAATGAACAAAAGGACAAACAAAAGGATGTTGAATTAATAAATAAAACTAGGAGTTAGCTTTAAAACTTGAAATAAATAATTAGCTAATTTGATTTTTAAAAATGAAGGGGAAAACCAAATTATCATTTTCAAAAACAAAAAAGGATATTCACAAAGAATGAAAAAAAAATTTAAATTATTAGAAAAAAATTTGCCCAATTCTATGCCAATAAAGCCAACAACTTAAATGAAATGGGTATTTACAAAAACATGAAATTCTTAGATTAACAAGAAACAGAATATTTAAATAACTAAATCTTGGAAAAGCAGTTTGAACAAGAAACAAATGAACTCCCAAGGCATATGAGGAGGTGGTAGAATTTGAGAACACATAGATTTATAAGGGAATTTCATCACACATTCAAAGAATAACTTCAATATTATATAAAATATTTTTAAAAAATAGAAAAAGCAGATGACTTCATAATGCTGATCCAGAAGCTTCATCTGTTCTAACTATGCCTCTACTTTTTGAAGAAACAGCAGCTATTAACAGTAATTCTCTTGTTCCAATCCTGGACCTACTTCAGGAGTGGGGTCAGGTCACATTAGAACCTGTGTACTATTCTAAGCCTATGGAGGAGGGCAGTTCAGACTGTATACATGTAGTACCCCAT